>NC_057727.1:23978883-23980407 GCF_004010195.1 Chiloscyllium plagiosum
AAGAGGCATTTGGATGGATATATGAATAGGAAGGGTTTGGAGGGATATGGGCTGGGTGCTGGCAGGTGGGACGAGATTGGGTTGGGATATCTGGTCAGCATGGACGGGTTGGACCAAAGGGTCTGTTTTTGTGCTGTACATCTGACTTTATGGAGTTAAGGAGAAACATTTTCAGTCAGAGAGTGGTGAATCTGTGGAATTTGTTGCCACAGAAGGCTGTGAAGGGCAGGTCTTTGAGTATATTTAAGTCAGAGATAAGTCATTGATTGTTAAGGAGGTCAAAGGTTATGGGGAGAAAGCAGGAGAATGGGGTTGAAAACATATCAGCCATGATTCAATGGTGGACCATACTAAATAGGCTGACTGGCCTAATTTCTGTTTCTATGTCTTATGGTCTTAGATTTTCTGTGGTGTCTTTCTTGGATTCTGTTCACACACAGTGCTCCTCGATGCAGTGTAAAGAAGAAAGCCAATCCCCATGCTCTCTGCTCTTTTTAAATTTGCGGTCTCCTCTATTGATGTTGGTTTCAACATGAAGGAACTTCCCATTCCATAGTTTTTCTAAATCTTGTTGCCTCCTCTCTCCACATGTCTTCAGAATGGTCCTGCTGCTGATCTGAACTTCAGCTTCCATGTGCATGCTGTAATGTGTTTAAACTGGCTGAAAGAGCCTGTGTTTTTTAGTATAAAAACCTGCACTTCTGACATGGGATACTCAAATGGGTAACTTGTGTGCATTTTTTATTGCAATGAACATCTGAAATTTCAGTGAATACCCCCAATTGGCTGACAATAACCGTTTGTACTCTAGGATATCTCCCTCACCTTCAAGAGTGTTGGGCCCCAAAATACCCCTTTATGGGTATGAGGAGTCCCAAACTTTAACCAGCACTATTATGAACCTATGTTTGTTATCCTACCAAAGAATGTCAAGTTTTAGGCTTCCATTACCAATTAATGAACAAGCAAGTCTTTTCTACTGCAAGCTCGTGTTCCAGATGTGAGGAGTAAAAATTAATAATGGAGGAACCAATATCTATAAGGAAATCTTACAGCTCCAGAATACATCATTATAATTATTGGTCTACCATTTTGATTCTATCTGAACCCAGTTTTATGTGTAGTCTTTAAGATAATTCACCTTTTAAGGAATCTGTGCTTGTATGCTCAGCCTGTCATGACATGGATGTGCAAGCTGTTAGACTATTGTAATGTCTGCTTCTGAACTCTGTCAGTTGTTACTCACCAGTTTGTCCTAAGAGTGTGATCTGATTGTCTCTTCCCTCATCCGGTCTCTGCTTCACTGGATTTCAATGTGGGTACATGAAGCACTCCCTATCTGTTGTAATTCAATCTGCTCATTTGAACAATACAGCACAGAACAGGCCCTTCGGCCCACAATGTTGTGCCGAACATTTGTCCTAGCTTAAGCACCTATCCATGTACCTATCCAATTGCCGCTTAAAGGTCGCCAATGATTCTGACTCTGCCACTCCCACAGGCAGTGCATTCCATGCCCCCACC
>NC_057727.1:23983234-23996994 GCF_004010195.1 Chiloscyllium plagiosum
AGTCCCAGGTACCGATCCACGCCTTAAGTTCACCCACCTTATTTCTGATACTCCACACTTGAACCCATCTCTGTGTCCGCAAGTATTCCCTGTCAGTGCTACCTTCTCCACAGCCTCCCTACATTCGTGGACATCCTGACAAACAGCTAGCCTACTTGCTGGACTACGTCCGGACATCCTGACAAACAGCTAGCCTACTTGCTGGACTACGTCCGGATCCCATCCCCCTGCCAAATTAGTTTAAACCCTCCCGAAGAGTGTGAGCAAACCTACCTCCTAGGATATTGGTGCCCTTCTGGTTCAGGTGCAACCCGTCCTGCTTATACAGGTCCCACCTTCCCCAGAATGCAGTCCAATTGTCTAAATACCTGAGGTCCTCCCTCCTACACCATCCTTGCAGCCACGTGTTCAACTGCACTCTCTCCCTATTCCTTGCGTCACTGTCACGTGGCACCGGCAACAACCCAGAGATGACGACTCTGTCTGTCCTAGCTTTTAGCTTCCAGCCTAACTCCCTGAGCTCCTGAATGACCGCTCCACCCCTCTTCCTACCTATGTCATTGGTGCCAACATGCACCACAACTTCTGGCTGCACACCCTCCCCCTTAAGGATTCGGAAGACACGGTCCGAGACATCTCGGACCCTGGCACCCGGGAGGCAACAAACCATCCGAGAGTCTCGCCCATGTCCACAGAACCACCTGTCTGTCCCTCTAACTATAGAGTCTCCTATAACTAGTCTCCTATCCTCTCCCCCTTTGCCTTCTGAGCCTCAGAGCCGGACCTCATGCCAGAGACCCGGTCACTACAGCTTACCCCTGCTAGGCCAACAGTATCCAAAGCGGTATACTTATTGTTTAGGGGAACGACCACAGGGGATCCCTGCACTGCCTGCTTCCTCCCCTTCCCACCTCTAACTGTTACCCAGCTACCTCTGTTCTCTGGCGTAACTATGTCCCCGTAGCTACTATCTATCACCCTCTCAGCCTCTCGAATAATTCTCAGTTCATCCAACTCCAGCTCCAATTCCCTAACGCGTTCTGCTCCTGCTCCTCATTGCCGGGATCTCTAATTGTTCATGGCCCAATGAGTACTCCAGAACTTCAGAACACTGAGGACTTGCCCAACTTTTAATCAATTTTGCAAAGCATGTGACAGCAAAAGCTGTTGGCAAAGATAGTGCACTAGAGTAAAGGCTAATGTAGCTTTAAAGTGCCATGCGCTCACCCATGCTGCCAGCTGCAGTTTAATGGTAAAGTTGTTGGGCTAGTAATCCTGAATCAAAGGCTAATGTTCTGGGGGCATGGGTTCAAAACCAATTGCGGAAGATAGTAAGATTTGAATTCAATAAAGATCTGGAATTAAAATGTCAGTCTAGTTGTGACCATTATAACCGTGGTTAATTGGAGGAAAGGAAATCTGTTTTACTTATCTGGTCAAGCCTAAACGTGATTCCAGACTCTCAGCAATGTGGTTGTCTCTTAACTGTCCTCTGAAATGACCTGAGCCAGCCACTCAGATCAATTAGGCAACAAATCCTGGTCCAGCAAGCAATGCCCCATGAATGAAAAAAAATGAATCTGATGATGTACAAAGCGAGACAGTGCTTGGTGAATACACTTGGCTCAGTCAATCTCAAGGAAAACATCCCTGCCGTCATTCCATTCAAAATGATTGTGAAAATACAAATTGTCTTTTCCTATAAAACTGGTGATTATTCATTACTGACTAAAAGTAACAGAGGCAAGTACCAATATACTATCTCTATGAATTCTAAACAAAATCATTTTCCACAGACTTTGAAAGCCATGATAAAATCTATTAATGTAAAACTTCCAGCAAATGCTAGTTCACTAATTCCATGTACAGAATCAATAATGCTGGAGTGCAAGTATAATTAATCTGCCTGGGCATCGTAGATGTTCCATGTCAGGGATACTGCTAGACCAGCAATTGCATTTTTACCAAATTACCATAACTTCACACTAGTCACAATGCATGTGATCAGTTAAACGTCAGATGTGACAGATACTGCAACAGTCTATTCAAGAAATACTTGCAAAACTAAACATGAAAGAAGAATGGAAAGTGTTGACTTTGTTGCGCATTAGTCGAATGAAAGCCTCCGATTTCCTGTGGAAAGAAAAATAAAGTTCAAGAATAAATATTAACTTAGGACAAATCTATTGAGAGAGCTGCTGCATTCATCATAGGAGCAAATTACTGCAGATCCTGGAATCTATACTGAAAACAAAAAATGCTGGAAATCACAGCAGGTTAGGCAGCATCCATGGAGAGACAGCAGGCTAATGTTTCGAGAGTAGATGACACTTCTCATCAGCTCTGAAGAATCAGCTGAACTCAAAACATTAGCTTCCTCGCTCTCTCCATGGATGTTGCCTGACCCACTGTGATTTGCAGCTCCTTTGTTGTTAAGCTGGTCTCAAACCAATATTTTGGTCCTAAGAGTTATCTTGATATTATTTTTACTAAGTTTGTGAATCAAAAAAGGTGATCGTGCTTTCCCTATATATATATCCAAGTTCTTCAAGAGACAAATTGTGTTTTACCATGGACCCAAGATAGCAAAATTTCCTAACTGTTTCCATATGGATGTATTTTATGATGAACATCAAAGGTATGACACCCAATCCTTATAACTCTGATTTTCTTGATGCATACAGTAAGGGAAAGCAGGTTACAGGTATAGGCAAGACAGTTCATGGATCTTTGTAACTGAGTTTACCTTGAATGCTAAGCCTAGTATCATCATCAGTGCAGAAGAATTTTCTAATCAAAATCTATTCTATTTTTTGTTTTTACTTTCAAGCTGAATAAACTGTAAAGCTTGCCATCTGACTTAGTATGCAGATAAACTCCTTTCATAGCTACTGGGGAGGCAAAGATCAGGAACATGAGGAAGAAAATATTAAACAGTAGAGGCTAGGGGGATACAGACTTGTTGCACCCTATTCTTCACCCAGAAACGATGAGAAATATAACATTCTTATTGGTCGTGCCCCCTAGAAGCTGCAAATCATTTTTGTACACCTACAGATCTCCCAAGAGTAGACTGCTGCTATTAATGTTGATTATATTGCTCCAGTCCAAAGTCCAATCTAGGGCAACTAAAGTGCCACACATACTTTCTATACCTTCAAATCATATCAGTAAGCTCTCAGTGAAAGAAAGCAGTTATGAGGGCTGAATATTTATTGTAATATTTCCAAAAGTTTGATTCAGGCCACTAATTCCCAATTGTATTTTTACCTTTGTGATTTAAGATATGTGATATTAATGCCATATTAGAGTTTGCATTTTGAACTAGTGGTACATGAGTTTTGTCCATGTATGTGAAGGGGTTTAATGATAAATTTGCCAGTATTTCTGGAGCCTATTTTTAACCAGTATTAGAGAAGTCATCCCTGGAATGATAATGTGGATGTGTCCATATGGGGAGTAGACTAAACATTTGAAAACGTTAGCGTGGAGGATCCGAGAAGGCGGCAATTTAGAAAGATTGCATTGCAGAGCTCCGCATTGCATTGCAGGCGGAACAAAGCCCTTACCCACCCTACCTGGGTTATCACAGTATCCTAGGGCTCTGGAAAGTCTTCAAAATGTACTTACCTGCATTTTTGCCATCCAGGGATGCCTAAGAAGGGAGCAGGCTCACCTGAGCCTGGGGCCGTGGCCTACAGGGTCCTCTGACTCAATTTTGTTTCAGGCTCTGGTATTGGAACTCACGAAGTCTCGCAAGATGCTGGGTAAGCAAATTGAAAAGAAGCTGGCCCAGATCTCTATCATGCTACAGAAGCATGAAGAGCAGCTGGGAAACCTTGGGAAAAGGAAGTACAAGGTAAAACACAGAGTTACAGTGGTGGAGGCTGAGACTGATGCCTTCAAGAACAGGATCCAGGCCCTGGACGCAGGTCCGTAATTTGCTTGACCAGGTTAAGGATCTCAAATGGGCAGGAGGAAAATATTCAGATTGTTGGTCTGCTGGAGGGAAAGGAAGGTGAGCAACCAGTGAAATTTATTGCGGACTGGTTGTCGAAATTCCTTAACTTGGAAGCTGGAATGGGAAATCTGATAAATTGAGAAGGCTCTAGGATCATGTTTTTCCAAGACTTCAGTGGTGGCGATCCGGAAAAGGAAATCCTTTCGTGGTGTTAAGAAAAGACAGAGGGAGTTTGGGATCCAGTACACTCGGAGGTATCCAGCAGTACTTCGGATAACGTGTTGGATCTCTGCATCTCTTTGACATGTCAGAGAAGGCTAGAGACTTTATGGACAAGCTAACTTAGTCCGAATGATTTAGGATGTCCAAATAGTAGCTTTGTTTGGATATGCCTTTATTTTTAACAAAAGAGGAAGTCGTATTGGGGTTTTCTTTTCCAATATCTTTTTGGTAATAATTTGGTTTAAACTATGCTCAGGGCCGGCTGCGGTATTTACTTTTAACTTCTAAGTTAAGCTACATCACGGGATGGATGTTTACTTACTTTTCATTTTTAACTTCTTTGTTCACATTGTTATTTTTTGGTGTATTTTCTTTCCTTGTTGCTTGTGTTTGTGGTGTGGCTCTAACTAGGGAGAGAGAAAATGGTTAGGATGGCTAGTTGCCTATTTATGGGCAGTTTATGCTCGGTTCAGGTATTTAAATGCCCTGGCTGCAGTATTGGCAGTGGGGCAGGAAGTTAGGTTTTGGGATGTGTAGGTGCCCCCTTTGGGCAAGGGATAAATTCCCCTATCCAGTACCATTGGCACTTCATATCTTGTTTTGTTATTTGGTCTTTGTTGTACATAGTCTTTGATAGCTGTGTAGGTTTGCTAACCGTAGTGGTTTTACAAAGTTAAAAATCACACAACACCAGGTTATAGTCCAACAGGTTTAATTGGAAGCACACTAGCTTTCAGAGCACCACTCCTTCATCAGGAATCACCCGGTCTTGATGGACTTCCCATTGAATTTTATGTGGAATTTTTATCATATTATCAGTCCCGTGCTGAACATGTTTAATGACTCTGAGAGGGCAATATCTCTCTCCATAGTTTATAAAAAAAAAAGTCCCAGAGAACTGTGCTTCTTACAGGCCCATCTCACTTTTAGAAAGGATTTTAAAGTCAACATTTAAAACTCTTGTGTTAAGGCTGAAAACTGTAACCTCTTCTATTAGTAAAGAGGACCAGATGGGCTTTATACAGGGCTGCAGATCCTCCAATAATGTTAGGAGGTTACTTAATATAATTTAAGCATGTCAACAACAGTCTACATAGGGATTGTTGATTTCTCCAAATGCAGAGAAGGCATTTCATTGAGTCGAGTGGCCATACCTTTTTTATACTCTAGAGTGGTTTGGCTGGGGTGAAGCCTTTCCTTCATTGGATGGCATTTTTTCCTTCATTGGATGGGGTATTGAGTACAAGAGTTGGCAGGTCATGTTACAGTTGTATAGAACTTTGGTTCGGCTGCATTTGGAATACTGCGTACAGTTCTGGTCACCATATGGACAAAAGGATGTGGATGCTTTGGAGACGGTGCAGAGGAGGTTCACCAGGAAGTTTCTGGGTATGGACGGCGCTAGATACGAAGAGAGGTTGAGTAGATTAGGATTATTTTCATTAGAAAGACGGAGGTTGAGGGGGAACTTGATCGAGGTCTACAAAATCATGAGCAGTATAGACCAGGTGGATAGCAAGAAGCTTTTTTCCCCCCCAGAGTGAGGAAGTAAATTACTCGGGGTCACAAGTTCAAAGTGAGAGGGGAAAGGGTTGGGGAGATATGTGTGGAAAGTTTTTTAAGCAGAGGGTGATAGGGGCCTGGAACACAATGCCAGCTAAGGTGGTAGAGGTGGAAACAATAGTGTCATTTAAGATGTATCTAGACAGATATATGAATGGGCAGGGAGCAAAGGGATGCTGATACTTAGAAAATAGGTGGCAGGTTTAGGTAGAGGGTCTGGATCAGCGCAGGCTTGGAGGGCCGAAGAGCCTGTTCCTGCGCTATAATTTTCTTCTTGTTCTTTATAAGATGGTTAAAGGTGACCCCCTTGCTGTGGTCCTCACTAATGGTGTGCAATCAAACAATTTTAATATCTTTAGGGAAAGCGCCGAGAGGGCTGTTCCCTTTCATCATTTCTTTTAATATTGGTGATGGAGCCACTGCCAGAGGCCATTAGTAGGGATCCCAATATATCGGCTCCAGAAGTGGGATCAAAATCACGTAAGATTTCCTTACACGGACAATGTCCTCATCCTTTTGTCAGTGCTTCACCTGATACAATGCATCGGTTCATCTGGCACCTTTTCGGGTTACAAGATCAATTTTTCGAAATCAGAGGCTATGTCTGTGGGTGGTCTTACGAAAATGCTAGATCTTGAGGGCGAATCTCCATTCCCTTTTTAAGTAGTCGCAGGGGGATTTTCTGAACTTGGGTATACTCATTACTCTAGTTTTTGATCGGCTGTTTAAAGTTAATTTTGTTCATTTATTTGACAAAATCAGACAAGACCTTCAAAGATGGGAGGCACTTCCGATCTCGTGGTTAGGTAGTATAGCTCTTATTAAAATGTATATTCTCCCCCATCAACTGTACCCTATGCAAATGCTCCCTTTGATTTTTGCTAAGCAAACACTCAGGAGACTGACCAGCTGGTTCAGCTCTTTTATCTGGCATCGTAGGTAGCCCCTTATTAAGTTAGCTAAATTGCAATTCCTCTCAGACTTGGGGAGTGGATATCCCCGACATTTAAAAACTATCAACTAGGCTCACTTTTGTCTTATGAGAGTGACTGGACTTGTGGGGACCCTGTTTTAATATAGTTAGATATTGGAAACTCTCAGGCAAAGTGCCCCCTGACTAGCTTGCTGTTTCTGGTCAGAATGAGGACAGTCATGGAATACTGCCACAATCCAATAGTTATCAATACTGTTAAAGCGTTGAGGGCAATGTGGCAGAGGGAAGGCAATATTGCCAAAATATCTTTTTTTGACCCCTCTTGTGGGAATGCCAGATTTTCAACCAGGGATGATGGACTCGGGATTCAAACATTTGAGCAGCTAGGGTGTGTGTCTTGCATGGGTGATTTATTTGAGGGAGCCACAATGATGTATTTTGATCAGTTAGCCCAGAAATACGAGCTATCGAGTAATGATTCCTTTTTTGTTCAAATTAGGGATTTTATTTTTTAAAAATCACACTTTTAACAATCCCTACAAATCCGACATAGAGAAGAGGGTGCTCGGTGCTAAGAACACATTTTCTGTCAGCACCCTGCTGGGGGGCAGTCCCTCAGACAAGATTGAATGGCTTTGCAACATGTGGGAGAGAGAGTTGGGTGTTCAGATTTCCTCAGAGGCATGGGAAGATACTTGGGAAAATGCAAGAAAGATCTCTATTTGCAATAGGACCCAGGCTTTATAGTTGAAGATTCTCCACAGGATCTACTTGGCTCCAGATCATTTATCAAAATTTAAACCAGCAGTATCTTCATCATGTCCCAAGTGCAAAGTGAGTATGGGTACTCTTGCTCATTACCTCTGGACCTGCGGCAGGCTCTGAACATACTGGCAGGTGCAATACAGAGGATTTTGGGGACAAGGGTGGAGAGGGACCCGATTTCTCCTCTTCTTGGCCTACCCAGTGTATTCCTTGTAGATGCACATCGGAAAAAAACTTTTCAACTTCCTCACGTTCTGCGCAAGAAAGAATATCGGTTGGATTCTGAAAATCCTCCAGGCTTGTCGGGTTAGCGTAAGATTGTTATGGAGCAGAGCCCCTTGGATATGGCACACAACAAAACTAAGATATGGCGACCCTTTTTGGACTACCTGGACACAGACTTGTCTGCCTCACTAATAAGGGCTTTTGTATAGCCACAATGATTGTGCTCTGAGTCCAATATCCAGAGGCGGGGGGGAACTGAGAGCATATGAATATGTGAAAATTAATGCTCTCAATATTTGAGAACTAGTGTTTTGTCTCGCTGAGCTGTATTATTATTAGTAGTAGTAGTAGGTGTGTTATTTATTAGTTATTTGATTTTTAAAAAAATATTTATACATTTGTACATGAGTGCGGTTTGGATTTCATTTTTTATTCTTTCTTTGTACTGTTTTGAATTGTATTTTTGTATTTGTAATATCAAAAAAGTCTATTTTCCCAATAAAAATATATATAAAATAATGTTAGCCTGCTTTCAACTAGGAGGATCAGGATTTGATTTATTTTTCTTTTGCTTAGAGAGAAAAGCCATGGCTTGGAAAGCAGTAGGTTTCAAACAGGGCTTCTATGAGCTGAAGTTACATGTATGAACCAGTTTCTTGCAGATACCAGAATTAATTCAGAGGAGTTGGGAAATAGATTATCTCAGTGGAAGAGTTTTAGTTTAAATTCCAGAGCAGAGGTATTTAGTTGGAGCTGTGAATGGGGTTATTCAAAGCTGAGAATCTTTGAATTGCAGTAATGCAAATATGCAAGGAAAAGGCAGAGAAATTGAAATAAATCATCATGTCAAGATGTGATAGAAAGAAAATTCTTTCTAGTGTTTAGGTACTGTAATGTAATGGTGTTGGGCTAGATGGGATTTCATTTTACTGTTTTGAAAACTTTCATATTGTGTTATATGTAAGTAGTTCAGTTTATTTTTTCTTAAACATGATAAACTTCTCTCTTATTGCTAAAAACACAATCTTCTGCAACACATCCTTGTGTCTCAGTGAAATACTAACTTTTAAAATAAAATCTAAAGTGAAATATGATCAATCAAGCCACGTTTCAGTCTGGGGTTTGATGTCTGTGATAATAGTATAAGATAGAATCTCAGGCTTTTGTTCTGAGGCATGGATTCTAAGTGCATTGTTCCACATTACATCCAGAGTAAAGGATATAATTGTTCAATGTATAAATATTAATCATTATTTCTTATTTGCCTAGTTGCCCTCTTTAGTTTCAGTCTGATTCTTCATAGCCTGTGCAAAGCTATTTATTATTATTGCAATTTGCCATCTAAGTTTCATTCTGAACATTTCAGTTCACAATTGGTTCACAAGAGTTCTTTTAGGAAAATTTGCCATCAATTCCTGGTCTGACTTTAAACCCACAGAATTGAGGTTGACTCTTAAATGCCCTTATGCCTAAAAATGCTGGACCAATCAGCTACACCCTCATCTGATGGATGAATGAATAAAAAAAAGCAATATTTTTTAAAAAAGCAATCTGTCAGAAAGGAATGATTTGGAATGATTTGAAACATAGCTCAGTACATGAAAGTCAGACAAAAGACATTAGATCATAGAATATAAATGACAAAACTATGGTACAAGGAGTGAGGCACAAATCTTAGGAGAATGAGATAACTGAATTATTAGAGCTTGGAAGATGAAGCAGAGCTCAGATATGGAGCCATTAAGAATATCTGTCAATTGGCCTCACAACTAGAAGCACAGGAATGCACTTTAACATTGACTGTTCCCAGAGAGAACCCTAATGATCAAGTCAAGTTAAGCAATGTCACGCATTTTAAAATTTACTCATCCTTTTGCACATTCACACTGTACAGTGAAGAGGATTTATTCTTCAGTTTCAAAAATTGTAAGTACTTGTAAAGAACATATTTGCAAAACATTGTTCCACATTACATCCAGAGTAAAGGATATAATTGTTCAATGTATAAACATTAATCAATATTTCTTATTTGCCTAGTTACGCTCTTTAGTTTCAGTCTGATTCTTCATAACCTGCGCAAAGCTATTTATTATTATTACAATTTGCCATCTAAGTTTCATTCTGAAAATAAGGATGGGAATTAAACAACTGAGAAATAATTTTGAGAGCCTCCCAGTCCAGATAGTCCATGTATGTTATATTTCAGCCCAGTGCTCTAGGAGTGAAGTAATGTTATTGCAGTCCACTTCACCTCCGAAATGGAAATGTTATACTACTTGTGGCTAAAATTAATGCTTTAATAACAAACATCTGAAAATGTGAATGCTTGCAAAATTACTTCAGCTAAGTGCATTGCATTGTAAATAGCTGAGAGGTTTGTATTTTCACACGTTAAGCATTATAAATTGTTGTGAGCTTTAAACCCACTGAAAATTGTGTGAATTGAAAAGTTTACCATGGTGGAGTCTTGTGATTTTATGATATCCACAAAGCCACCAAGAGTACAAAATGTCAAATTATTATATCGAATATTTCAGTTCTGGTGGGTAAAATCTTATGGTCACTGACCTCCGTGGCTGACCCAATTACTGGTACTTTTACGTCAGCAAGACACAAGAATACTTTCGGCAACACTTGAGAAAACCAAGAACCAGCCGCCTTAGTGATTTTTGTGATCAAACCACAATGATTGTAAATAAGATCGTACTTCCAGTTACTACATAATAATAGCCCAAAGGCATTCTTTTGTTTCCCAAGTATAAATTGGGTCACTTTTACTGCTCGGTACCATCTTAATTCAACCTCAAATGCCAAGTCTATTTATCAGTAGATTCGAATTCCAATGGCTCAGTGAATAAGAACATTGTACATATTACAATGTATCATGCATAGTATGAAGGTACCAGATTGTAACCTCGACATCTGCCAGATTAGATTACATGTGAGCTGTACGTGGGCTTCCATAAAACATATAGCAATAAGGATACAGGCCACTCAGCCCAGACAATCCATCTAGTATTTGTACTCCTCTCCAGTCTCCTCCCATCTTTACTCATCTAAATTTATCACCATAACCCTCTATTCCCTTCTTCCTCATGCTTATCCAGCTTGCCCTTAACAAATCCCATAGACGCATTTTTGACCATTCGTTGCATTAGCAATTTCTACATTGTCACCACTCTTTGGGTGCAGAGATTTCTTCTCAATTCCCTTATTTGACGTTTATATTGACTGCCTCCAAGCAGACACATTCAATCTATATCTATTCAATGAAAACCTTTCAAAAATTCAAAGTTCTTTATTAGATTACCCCTCTCCCTTTTTGCAAGGGAGGAAAGACCGAACATGTCAATCATTCCTGAGATATAAACCCATGCATTTCTGATATCATCCTTCTTCAAATCTTCTCTATGCCCTCTCCATTGCCTCTATTATTTTTATGCTAACCCAACCCAAACTGCACGCAGTTCTTTAATTGTGGTTTCATTGAATCATAAAATTCCTACAGTGAGGAAACAGGCCATTTGGCTCAATAAGTCCACAGTGACCCTTAAAAGAACATCCCACCAGACTCATCCCGCTATCCTATAACCCTGCATTTCCCTTGACTAATGCAATTAACCTACACATCCCTGAACACTATGGGCAATTAGCATGGCCGATACCTCTAATTTGCACATCTTTGGACTTTGGGTTTATACAAGGTTTGATGAAGGTTAGCAAAACTTTTCTTCTTTTCAGTTCTATCCAAAAGCCTACTACTTTGCTTTTTAATGGCCTCATGAACCTGTATTAAAACATTTGATAATTGATGTATTTGTACACCAATATTCCTTTTTTCCCTATACACCTACATCCAGACTTGCACCTTCCAAAACAAAACTCCCTTTTCTTGCTACCAAAATGTACTACTTCAGATCTATCTGCGTTGAACTTCATTTGCCAAATTGTTCCACACTGTAAAAGTTTATTAATATTCTACTGAAATTTTGGGATCTTGACTATCTACCCAATTTCGTGTCATCTCTAAATTTTGAGATTTTGGTTTTGATTCACAAGTTCAAAACATTAAAGGAATTTGTGAAAAAATAGACACAGCACTGATCCTTGTGGATCATCACTTCTCACCTACTACCTTCAACAACAATTATTCCTTTGCTCTCACTCTTTAGATGGCTCAGTGCCTCACAGCACCAGGATTCTGGGTTTGATTCCACCCTCTAGTGACTAGTTTGTAGAGTTTGCACATTCACTCTGTGTCGATGTCAGTTTCCTTCCACAGTCCAAAGATGTGCAGATTAGGTGGATTGGTCATGCTAAATTGCCATAGTATCCAGGAATGTGCAGGCTGATCGGTTAGCCATGGGAAATGCAGCGTCACATTAAGGGTAGGCAGGCAGGTCTGGTGGGATGTTCTTTGGAGAGTTGGCGTGAACTCAATGAATAGAATGGCCAGCTTCCACCCTGTAGGAATTCTACTCTATGATTTAGTATGTTTTGTTTTCTATTTGTTCATACAACATGGCATAATTGGCTCGGCCAGACAATTGCCCAGGAGAACATGATGGTGAGCTGCAGTTTCGAACCACTGCTGTCCTTGGTATGTAGGAACACCCACAGTGCAGTTAGGAAGGGAGTTCCAAGGCTTTGACCCAATGACAGTGGAGGACCAGTTTTACAGTTCCGAGGTGAATGTTTGCAGGTTCTGCAAGTCCTTCTCTCTGTTCTTGTCAAATTGACAAGTTCTCCTCATCCTCTCTGGTGGTGGAGGTTGCGAGTTTCGATGGTGCTGGCGTAGATGTTTTGGTGAGTTACTGCAGTGCATCGGTCATGATAGGACCACATGTTTCCTGACTGCACTTTCTGACCTTATTCATTAGCCTATTGTAGGACATTTTATTTAGGCCATTTGAAAAGCCATATAAATGAAACCATAAGTAGAACTCTGTTGCTCTTTGTTACTTCTTTAAATTATTGAAACAGGTTGAATAAGCAATGTTTTGAAATCCATGCTGACAATTCATTATTATATTTTTCATTTCTATATGTTCTATTCTTGCCTACCACCAGTGTTAAGCTGATTGATCTATTAGTTTTTGGGCAATTTCTGCCCCCTTGTGTAAAGGAATTTCATCATTGCAGTTATTTTCATTGTCACTTGTCTACAATAAAGAGAAAAACCAACTTGTTCTTTCCATTTCAGATGACTAAGGTGCCAATAAACTTTTAATTGCTGTTACAGATTGTTATTCGTTGACTGTTCTTACTATTGAAATTTTGTGACCTAACATCAATTCAGACAATGTTGGTTTCAATAACAGGACTTTCTTTGTGTAGTAAGAATTACTTCTTGTTTGTAGGATCTTAATCCAACTCTGTCCATCTCCAATTCTGATTACCACTTTCACTGGAACTGTTTGATTTTGAGGTAAGTTAGTCTTGATTTTACTTTGTCATTCAGTTTTTGTATGTATACTAGATAAGTGTGGTGATAATGTAGAGATGAGCAATTCAAGTGGAATTCAAGTAGAAAATAGCTGCTGTTTTTTGATAACTATTGATTACTATTTCTGCTTGACTGGCAGAATGTATTCTGTTCTTTCTGGGTAGAAATTGCTTCTGAAAAAAATTATGAGTCAACAAACTAATTGGAGGAGATTTACTAGATTGATAATCTGGAATGAGGGGGTTGCCTTATGAGAAAAGATTGGACATTCTGGATTTATTTTCATTAGAGTTCAGAAGAGTAAGGGTCATTTGATTCAAGTTAACAAGATTCTGAATGGCTTTGACAAGGTAAGTGTGGAAAGAATGTTTCCATTCAAAGTTTGTGAGAAGATTTGTAGCTCGGGTGCTCGTTGCTGTGGTTCTGTTCGCCGAGCTGGAAGTTTTTGTTGCAAACGTTTCGTCCCCTGTCTAGGTGACATCCTCAGTGCTTGGGAGCCTCCTGTGAAGCGCTTCTGTGGTGTTTCCTCAGGCATTTATAGTGGCCTGTCCCTGCCAACCACACAAACCAACAGCCACACTCAGACAACAACTCACCAGAACGAAGGACCCGATACCCAACATGAGCAAAACTAATGTAGTGTA
>NC_057727.1:23997445-24130009 GCF_004010195.1 Chiloscyllium plagiosum
CTGGACCCAATATACCGGCCACTACAGCGGACAGCTGAAACTGACAACCGGAAGCGGCAGGGACAAGCCACTATAAATGCCGGAGGAAGCACCACAGAAGTGCTTCACAGGAGGCTCCCAAGCACTGAGGATGTCACCTAGACAGGGGATGAAACATTTGCAACAAAAGCTTCCAGCTCGGCAAACAGAACCACAGCAGAATGTTTCCATCCGTAGATTGGTTCATAACTTGGGAACATTTTTAAAGTTAGGGATTGCCCAGTTTGGGACAAAGATGAAGGGATTTTTTTTCCCTCTAAGCGTTTGCAGCTCTGAAGTCATCTACGTCAGGAGGCGATGGATGTGGAGTCATTGAATACTTTTAAGGTGGAAGCAAGTTCCTGGTAGATGGAAATGTGGAATTTGGAATGCAAACAGATTCGCCATTCACTCATTGAATAGTGGAGCAAACTTGAAAGGCTGAATGGCTTACTTTTGTTGCTAATTCCAATGTTCCCAGGTCCAGATTTCTTTATGTCATAGCTTAACTGTAGTCCTAATGAAAATACTTCTCTCTAGTATACATCATCATGAAATACCATTTTTACATATAACTGTTATTTTCAGTATTCACACTTTTAAATCAAACTCTCGGCACCAGATTTTGTAGTACTTGTCTTAGTGCTAGATACAATAAATATTAAAATTTTGGACCTTACGCCACTGGAGAAGGTCATTCTGTCCATCGTGATTATACTGGCTCAGGAGAAGAGCTATACAATTAATCCCACTCTTGCTTTAAAGAATGTATCAAGTTCCTTTTTCAAAGTTACTTCTGAAACTTGGTTCACAAATATTCAAGTTAATATCATAACCTGCCATGTTTAAACAAAATATCTTATCAACCTGTTCTACTGCAAGCACGTTGTACTTGTTTAGCTAGATTTTTGATACTTATTATATTGATGTTTAATGTTGGTAATGATAAATCTAAATACATACGACCGAAAAGATAGATGATGAAACATTTTACAAGGTATACCAGATTTGTTACAAAACTTTGATATATCCTTAATTGAAAATATGATTGTTTGAATATTATGCTGTATTATCTCCTAACACAGTTCCAAATTTAGTGCATAAATGTCTCTATATGTCACTGAAGCTTTTCTTAATCTGTAGGAAATACAGCCGTTCCCACTGGAGTAATGAATTCCCTGAGATTTCCAAAAGAATCTGGGGGAAAGATCGAATGTGGTTTTTAAAAAAAGTTTTAGTGTAAACATATTCAATTCCTGAATTCTCATGGTGGTCTGAAATAGAAAGAAAAATAGAAGTTAGTCAATTTTACTGCATGCCAACAACTTTATTTTAAGCACACTATTTTAATGGATTCTAAATCAAAAATAAAATTCCCCTCCACTTCCTTTGACCTTGTAGCTCTGATAGAAAATTATTAAACCATCAAGCATAAATCTTTGCAAGGCTAAATTCTGACCTTGACTCGCATTCACCCTCACCTGCTATTGGTTGCTAGAGTAGGTCATTAGATGAAAGGCATTGCTGAGGAAAAGTCATTTTAAGAGAGAATGGGAAATTTAGGACCTGGCAGAAGAAAGCTATCCTGAAGAAATGTAGCCCTAGTCAACCGATCAAATTTTGTTAGTGGCTGCAGAGCAATCTGTTGCTTGCATTGACCTCCCTACCTACCTGAAAAATGACGCAGTGAACAGGAGATATCATTCATTCCCACATTGACACACTCATTCAGTCTCTCACACCTTTCACTTTCTTGCTGTCTCTTTTGCACGCTCTCACTTGCTTGCTTTTCTGCGCCCTTTGACTTTCTTACACCACTGTCTGTCTGTCTCTCTCACATTTACCATTCTCTTGCTCTATCTCACGTCATTCTCTTGCACTCTCTTTCACACACACCTCTCTTGCTTATTCGCTTTCTCTCTTTTAAACTCGATGTCTTGTGCTCTTTCTCTCTCTCCCTCTCTCCCTTTCTCTGTCATTCTGTTTCACTTGCACACCACACTCTCGCTGTCTCTCTCACACCATACTTTTGCTGCTTCTGTCACATAATTCTCTCCAACACACATCTCTTCCCTCACTCTTACACCTCTGGTACCATGCCTTCAGAGGGCATATGCAACCATGCTGGTCAATGGTAATACTTATCAAGGTGCATTGCTTTCTGTTGCTTTCTGCAGTATGACTGACCAGGAGATTGTGTGCTGCTCTTACTGCAAGTCATCAGCTGTATCAATCATAGTTGGTAAACACATGGCCATCCAGTCTAGAGTTGGATTTGAACCATCAGTTTCTAGCTTGGAGGTTAACCTCTGCACTACAAATGCACCACCAGACATAGTCCGTGAACATAAATTTAATGAGGCAAAATTTAAATAATTTCCTCCTGTGCTATTAACATTACTGACGATGAGAATGTGAAAGAGTGTGAATGTGAAAAAGTGCACAATTGTGGATAAGTGATATTATGTCTGGAGTGGTCATGATGCTGGGAGTGGAAAGGAAGGGAAAATTGGAGAGAAAACAGTTCCATGTTTAGGGGGAAAAAATCCCCAGCATGGAAGTAACATCCTGTTGGGCATTGTCAATTACACTCGTTAAAGATCATCTGCGATCCCCTGAGTTCCTCATTTACAAATGCTGGGCTCTCTCATTGGATCTGGTAGAATTTACTGAAAACCACCTGTCTGACATAACGTCTGACAGCCCCCTCCCCAACCCCCAGATTTTGTGGTTGACAGATGCATCTACACGTGTAGTAATAATGTGATTTTCAAAACAACTGTCCAATAAATGATATGACCCTTTGGAGAAATAAAACATCCTTTTGGGTAGAAGGAGTAAAGTAGCCTGTGGGTTTGTTAAAAATAAACATTAATTTGTGTAAACAAAATGGATAAAATCATTTAAGCTATCATGATGTTACGGCGTTGAAATCTCATTGGAGTTGTAATTTAAATCTCTTCCGCTTTAAATTTTAAAAAATCTTCAATTTAAGGAAGATGTGTGCTGATTTATTTTTGTGGACATAAGCTTGAGGGTTATTATGATAGGATTTCTATTGTGTAACTGATTTTATAATTTATATTACCATGTCAGTTCACAGTTTGATAGTCAGCTCCAAGTTGTTTTAAAGCTTTGATGCAAGGCTACAAATGTTTGTTTTAATAACAAACTGAGAATTTGAATGAAATGTTTACTTTTATAAAAGTTTAAGTATTTGGAGGAATTTGTATGAGGTGAATGGCTTTTGATAAATGACATTTAAAAAAAATATGAAGACCTCACGTCCATCTTCAAACTGACTAAAACAGGAATCTTACAATCTGGGACACTATCTCTGGCTTTGGATTTGTGCATTCAGGACTTTCCTTGTCTCGGCAAGTGCCCTGACCGGTTCTTGTTCAGGAGAGAAGTGCAGTCTCATTCTTCTCTATTAGTTGCATCCTCTCATTTGTAAAGATGCCACCAGAATTGTTTTATGTACTTGTAACAGTGTTTTAACATCTTTTTCTGTAATTTAGAGACCAAACACATGCACATTTCAGGTATTGTCTGACCGAGATTTGATATAAATATAACATTGTGTCTTGACTTCTGATTTCTTTAAAAGTGATCTGCAGTACTTTGATCGCAACTCTTATGTCCTTACCAAATTGCATTATTTCTTGTGGTCATTTATGTTTCTGTATTTACAAATGTTTTTGATCCTCTTTTCGATTTAGTTTTTTTTACAGCCAAGAAATAATGGTCTCCTTATCCCTCCTACCAATAATTGATCTCATAATTTGCCACTTTACTTATCATTTATCCAGTCACACTACAAAGATGTTTAAATGTTTCACATTATTAGCTTTACTACAAGTTAGTATCATCTGCAACACCATACTTCCAGTTAGTGTATCCAAACCATTTATGTATTGTGAACATTAGCCACAACACAGATCCCTGTGAAGCACACTGTCTGCCGATCTGAGAAGCACCTTCTAATTCCAAACTTCTCTGCAATCAATTCTGTTTCCTAGCATGTATTTCCTTGCACATTGACATTTTGTCAAGTCTGTCTTATATGATACCTTATTAAAGAAAGCCGCCTCAGACCACATGTATGCCATTTCCATATCATTTCTAGCAACTCTTTCAAGTATTTCATCAAAGAATTCAACAAGATTGGTTAAACTTTACTATCTTTTAAGAAGTCCCTGATGACCTTTATTATATTTTCCTTCTCTGGCTGTATTGTTACCTGATCCTTTTATGTTGGGATGCCAATGTTGCACTAGGATGGACAAAGACACAAGAATTAGATCAGAGTGGTGCTGGAAAAGCACAGCAGGTCAGGCAGCATCTGAGGAGCAGGAAAATCGATGTTTTGGGCAAAAGCCCTTCATCAGGAATAGAGGCAGGAAGCCTCCAGGATGGAGAGATAAATGGGGTGGGGTGGGGGTGGAGGGGAGGGTGGAGCGGATAGGTGGGAAGGGAGATTGGCAGGTAGGACAGGTCATGTGGACAGTGCTGAGCTGGAAGGTTGGAACTCTGATAAAGTGGGGGGGAGGGGAAATGAGGAAACTGGTGAAGTCCCCATTGATGCCCAGGGGTTGAAGTGTTCCGAGGCGGAAGATGAGGCGTTCTCACTTTTGCCCTGGACAAAGTCACAAGTTACACATCACCAGGTTATAGTTCTACAGGTTTATTTGAAATAACAAGCTTTTGAAACACTGCTTCACCTGACAAAGGAGCAGTGCTCTGAAAGCTTGTGATCTCGAATCAATTGTTGGACTATAATCTGGTGTAATGTGACTTCAAACTCTGATCCTTTAAACAAAGAATCTAGTATGTTTCCTGCTTCTGTCATTAAGTTAAATTTCATGAGGTAGTATGCTTTATTTTCTGCCTACTAATCCTGTATCACTATTTCTTTCTCTATTGCATTTTATATGAGAATACCAATGTCTCTGCTATCCTGTCTATTTTAACCATCTACAGGTGCAATCCACCTGAAGTCTTTTTTTCAGTTTATCCAGTGTTTTCTCTTTCTTTCCATTTTCACTGTTATTATATTTGTCTTCAGTGAAAGCTGAAGCAAGATTCTATTTCGGTGACCAGACATCTCAGTGCCTATCTGGAGTGATTTTATTTTGCTAATTTGTCAGTTAACTTGCTCGTGCCTGGATTTTCCTTTTGCTGCTTAAATGTCTGATGAACGTTCGACTATACCTTAACTGTTTTTGATATTTTTATTTTTCATCTTACGTTTACTGCCCTAGTTGTCTTCTGTAACCTTGTTCATAACCTCACTACTGTCCCACTTTCATCCCCTCTTTCATTGTTAATGTAGTTTCTTTATCTTTTGAATGTTTTAAGAGAACATCGATAAAAACATCCAGAGTTTTGAAACATTTCTTTTTAAATTCTCCTTCAATATTTAGATTTGTCAGGCGGTCCAGAGGAGCCCTGGTGTTTTGCAAATTTAGTTTGATACACCATTCTCTTTATATGCCCCATGGCTTCAAGCTTAATAGATGCAAGGTGGATTTGTACTTGCATATGGATTGAAATTATCCCAGCATATTGGCCATGAGCAAAAAGTGACAAAATAACTAAGTTTATGGTGGTAAAGTGGCCATGGCTTGGAAAAAGGGTAATCAAATTGCCTGTCCCAGTCCATAATAATGTATTTGGGACTATCAGAAGGAAAACAGACAATAAAAATTCTTCTTTAGTATTTTAGCCTTATCACATCCTCAAGTAAAGGTTTCTTTTTGTGAAAATGTTTTGCAGATTCAGACAAGGTATTTTTCCTCACATTTGTCTGTTGATTTTACGTTTTATTTGGGTCATGTGGGAGACGCTGCCATTGACACAGGCAGAATGTGCATGCTCTGTTACTACCCAAGGTTAACATTTTTTTTGTGGAAAGAGATGTGCCATTTCTTACCCTTGGATTATGGAAACAACTTTTCATGAGTTTAAAGTTTGTTTACTGTCTCACTTACCTTGAATGCTATGACATCTTGCACATTCACTCTTACAGACACACGTATAGACACATAGTTAGATTGCTCTGATTCTCTGATTGGAGCTTCTAGTATTAGGGGGCAGAGTGCAAAAATTAGGGTCTTTCAGAAGAGATGGTAGGATGCACAAAAACAGACCGTTTGGTCCAACACATCCATGCCGACCCAATATCCTAAATTAATCTAGTCCATTTGCCAATGTCCCTCTAAACCCTTCCTATTTATGTTCTGGATTAGAGTGGTGCTGGAAAAGCGCAGCAGTTCAGGCAGCATCCGAGGAGCAGGAAAATCGACGTTTCGGGCAAAAGCCCTTCATCAGGAATACAGGCAGAGTGCCTGAAGGGTGGAGAGATAAATGAGAGGAGGGTGGGGGTGGGGAGAAAGTAGCATAGAGTACAATAGCTGAATGGGATGGGGAACTAAATCAGCAGGTTTTGCTCCTGCTCCTTGGATGCTGCCTGACCTGCTGCTCAGCAGGTTTGGCAGGATCTTTGGAGAGAAATCAGAGTAAATGTTTCAGGACCAGTGGAGGTCATTGGACCCTGAAACTTTAATTCTGATGTCTCCACAGATGCTGCCAGACCTGTTAAGTTTTCCCAGCAATGTCTTTTTATTTCTGGTTTGCAACATCTGCACTTCTTTTGGTTTTTACATCAGATTTTACGTTTTCCAGTCTAACTTCCAGGGATTTGTTCACAGGTCATAGAGACATGCAGCATGGAAACAGACCCTTCGATTCAACTCCTATGTGGCTACCAGATTTCCCAAACTAAATTAGTCGCATTTGCCTGCATTTGGCCCATATATCTCTGAACTTCTGTTCATGTATCCATCCAAATGTTGTAATTGTACCTGTATCTACCACTTCCTCTGGCAGCTCATTCCATATACCCACCAAACTTTGTATTAAAAGGTTGTCCTTCTCATCTCAAAATTATGCTGTTTAGTTTTGAATTCCCCACACTAGGGAAAAGCTCTTTGCGATTCAGCTTAACTACATCTGTCATAATTTTCTAACCCTCTATAATGCAACCTCCTACACAGCAGGGAAAGAAGTCCCAGCCTCTCCTTATAAGTGAAACCCTCTCATCTCAGTAGCATCCTTGTAAATTCTGCACCCTTTCCAGTTTAATAGTCTCCTCCCTATAGCAAGTTGAGTAGTTTGGTTGCTTGATATCTTGCGGCTAATTTACACAGTTGCTAAACTGATGGTTCTGATGGCTTTGGTAGATGTCATCAGCAAACTGCTGTTAGAATAACTTTTAAGTAGACTGTAAAAATGTGGCTGTCTCACCATGCGACTTTTCCCATTTTAAAGTTGTTTCCAAATAAGGTTCCAAATAGTGTTCATATTTGTTGTGCATCCTTTGTTGTTTCACAGCTCAGCATTTATGATGGAATGCACAATGGAATACATTGCCCAAAAGCACTAATTTTGACAGCACATTCTCTCAGTAGATAGCACTGCTGCCTCTCAATGCCAGGGACCCTGGTTTGATTCCAGCCTTGGGTGACTGTTTGTGGAGTGTAAATGTGTCTACGTGGGTTTTCTGCCAGGTGCTCCAGTTTCATCACACAGTCTAAAGTTGTGCAGCTTAGGTGGATTGACCATGCTAAATTGTCCTGGTATGTGTTGGCTAGGTGCATGGGCCATGGTTAACACAGAATTGCAGGGATAAGCTTGCAAGTGTGTTGGGTGGGATGCTCTTCGGAGGATTGGTGCAGACTCAAAAGGCCTCAATCTGCACTGTCAGGATTCTATGTTTCTAAGATCAGTGACATGCACGAAAGTGAGTGGCAGTTCCATTTGGGGAGCTTTTTTGCATAATCACCTCATTCGCAACAAATAATATCTATGAACACATGGTGAATCTTGTGGTGGTTGCAGTTTGGAAGTTACACTCTTGCCATTGCTATAAAGGATCAGAGGTCCTGGCATTGTTTTCAAAGGGCTCCTTGGCAAGCAGTCATTCCTTGCAAGCCAAGACCATCACTCAGTCTCTTGGATTGGCCACCTACAGCTCCATATTGTGGCTGTTCCCCAGTCAGCCTTAGTCCCTTTTGCCAGGCAGACTTCTACCATTGGCCCGTCTCTTTACCTCTGCCCGTAATACTCCAGCTTCCTTCCCTCAGTCAGCCTCCTTGTTCTGTGCAACTTAAACTACCATTGCCTAATCTTGGTCATGATTTAAATAAACAGTCACCAAAGACGGCAAATCACCAGCTACTCCAAAGTGAAGCAAGCACAGAACCTCACCTGGCAGGACATCTTTTATGTACAATTATAAATCTGAAATCACATATTGCTCACTTGTGGAGAACTTAATTCGAAGGAGGCATTTTAATTCCTGCACATTGGCCACTTTAATGAGAATGCAAAAGCATGCTTGCCTATTCAAAACTTAATACATTTGAAAGTTCCAAAAATGTCATTGCAAACTTTCATGCTAGTCAGGACTCTGATTTTTGGCGCCTCACCCAATGAAGTTGCCACCGCCCACTTTGCTTCTCAAACCTTGGAACAGTGTGAGATTCTGCTTAGATTTCTGATTCATTCAAATTGGAAACTACCCCTTTCATTGGTTTAGGGCAGGGTACTGACTCTTATCACTCTGGAGTGTTCTTTTGTTGGAGGAGAAAGTGAGGACTGCAGATGCTGGAGATCAGAGCTGAAAATGTGTTGCTGGAAAATTTGTCTCAGTCAAATCCCTCGAACTCAGCACCGCCTTCCTAACCTGCAATCATCTTCCTGACCTCTCCGCCGCCACCCCCACTCCGGTCTATCACCCTCACCTTGACCTCTTTCCACCTATCGCATTTCCAACGCCCCTCCCCCAAGTCCCTCCTCCTTACCTTTTATCTTAGCCTACTTTCCTCATTCCTGAAGAAGGGCTCATGCCCGAAACGTCGATTCTCCTGCTCCTTGGATGCTGCCTGACCTGCTGCGCTTTTCCAGCAACACATTTTCAGCAGTGTTCTTTTGTTGCCTGTTAAGATGAGGGAATGGTTTTAATCCACAAAATAGGTTGGATAACCTTGAGTGATCAGATTTTCCAGTCGTTAAAGTGTACAATTAGATTGAAGTTCAAAATATAATATGCATGATAGCAATGTCAGTTTTATTGAAGTATGTAGCAAGTCTGACACATAACACCCTAGAGCTGGATTGCAGCTCTAGATTTCATGTTGCTAGGACTCCTTGTAGTTAGGTTAAAGTACAAGTCCACAGAGAGATTGGAGTGGAACTTCTGATCTATTCTAGTTATCATAGGTTGCCAGAGCTGCTGTTGCCTTTCTGTGGACAATCATTGGCTCTTGTTCTTCAGAAACACAGTTAAATTGGTAGTAATCTTCAGCAAAATAATAGCAGAATATTCAGTGCTTTATTATTTATATGAAAATATGATTCTACTAAGAATATTTAAAATATGCTCTATGACTTTACGAACATGCAGTGAGATTAATTTTCCTGAAAAAGAAACTGGTGACTACCACCAGGTAGGAGCAAATTACAGCAGATGGTGGAAGCTGTACTGAAATCAAAAAATGCTGGAAATCTCAGTGGCAAAAGTGAGGATTGCAGATGCTGGAAATCAGAGTCTAGATTAGAGTGATGCTGGAAAAGCACAGCCGGTCAGGCAGCATCCGAGGAGCAGGAAAATCAGGATTGATGAAGGACTTTTGCCCGAAATGTTGATTTTCCTGCTCCTTGGAAATCAGGCAGCATTCATGGAGAGGAAGCGACCTAACATTTCAAGTCTGGACGACTCTTCAGCAGAGCTGGCGACTATCTGTCATCTGCACAGCATGGAAGAATCTTAGGACAATTGCAGGGTCTAACGCTCCTCAAAAGCAACCACCTGGGTCCCTGTACTTGCCTCCATCTGTATTCACACCCACCTCTGCCTGGTCACATTATCTAAACTGAGGAGTGTGATGATCCATGTTATGAATCAGTGTCCAGGCAACTATCACTTTCCCTGATGTGGCACAACATTTACGACTCAGCCTCCAGCTCCTCACCTCAGATCCTCCAGCTACAAACTTGTTACTTCAGATCTGTTTGTGCTGGATCACCTTGGTGGGAATTCAGCTGGTATGTTTATTTCTAAATTCAGTTTTCGAGTTAATATCAGATTTGGATAAAGCCAGTAAGTAAGTTAACATAGCCTGTCATCATGATCATGATTGATTTAATTTAGTAATTAATTACTTGAGATTCTCCGTTCTTTCCACTTTACAGTTTTTAATATAAAACTTATAATTAAAGTATAACCATATACTTAACAGCAATTTGAGCAAAGAGAGAAGAAAAACACAAACTTCACAAAAGTGAAAATCTTACAATTATTTCAGAACTATTCACCAATCCTACTGACCAATCAACCTCTTTCCCAGCACTCGCATCACATTGTTATTGCATGTCACGCTGCTGCTGGCCTCACTACTGGATTCACAATCTGTGCCTTTTTTTTCCTCCCTGGCTCATCTTTCACTCTAAAGACTTGACTTCTCGCTGTAAACTTTAGTTAAAGCACCACATTGTCCTGGTTAGCACCAAATTCCAATTTCACTCATTTGACTTTTGTGTTTCTTAATTGAAGTCTCCACTCTCAACCACCATGTTGTTTACTAACTGTGTGATGCATGAAAGCTATCTTATAGAGTCACACAGCATGGAAACAGACCGTTCGGTTCAACTAGTCCATGCTGAATGTAATCCCAAACTAAACTAGTCCCAATTTATCAGCTCACCATTTAGTCTCAGAATTTTGAATGCTAACTAACAATATCAAGTAACTGCCTTTTTAATCAGGCTGTTTTAACTTATTTAACAGGTCTGATCTGAATCTGACTATATCTGGAAAAAGATATGCCAGCTGAATTCCCACTTTGGATAAGTTCTCTGTTTTATTCTCTCAACCTTTGTCTCGTTCTGACAATATCTGAACTTGCCTTGACCATGCTCCATGCAGATTCCAGAAGATTCTAAATAGCTTTTACAGGTATTTCCGTGTTCTCACAACACAGTCAAGCAATCTTTGCGCATCACTTTAAAGAACTAAATGAAATCTGTTTTAAGAACAGATTCCCAGATCAAGGCGAGAAATAGTCTGCTTATAAAACATGCATGACTTTGTAAAATCGTAACACAGGGCTTATCACTATTGCCTCACAGTGCCAGGCACCTGGGTTCAATCCTAGCCTTAGGTGACTGTCAGTGTGGAGTTTATTTGCCGCGTGTCTGTCTGCCAACTCGATGGGCCAAATGGCCTCTATCTGCACTGTAGGGATTTTTTGATTCTGTGATGTAATTTGCTTTACTCACTGTTATCGAATGTGATTTTTGGAGAAAAAATACACTTGTCTCAGTTACATGAGCACTCAGACTAACAAGAAAATGTGGCACAAGCATGACCTATAAAGATCTAAAAGCAGCTTCCTCAGAGTTCTGCAAACAAAACTTTTGAAGTTAATTTTAACATTATAATAAATATACATTGTGGGTGAATTTTTTGCAGGGGTTTTCCTGATCACCCTCCCCGACATATCGTAGAGGCACACATTAACATTTGTGAAATGCCTTGAATAGCACAAATGAGAGTTTCACCAGAGATAACAGTAATGTAGGGACAGAGGTGAGTGATATTTCAGATCAGTGATGAGTGCAAATGGAACATGGGATCTTTTGAAGCTCAGCTTCGAGTCAAACCAAACACCAAATGTTCTGCACAAGTTCAGCCAAAGCGAATAGGTAGGAAAGGATATGGAAGTGCAGGCTAAGGGGTTAAGAGTAGTTTGTCTCTGCAAAACAGGGTAATTTGGTCTAGGTCTTGGCAATGTTAAGCCAGTGTTCATTAGTCCACCAAATGACAGTGGAGAAGTAGAGCTGGTCATCAGGGATATGTCCAGAATATTACCTGTTCTTTGCAATATTATCACCAAGGGGCAACCTGTAGACAAAGAATAAAAGTACTAAGATTGGTAGATTAGTATTTTTGAGAAGATTAAGTGGTTTACTATATCAAGAGGAATGGATCAACCACTGATTTAATTATAAAGTATGTCATTGATTACTTTGAGCAAGCCTGTGGATAAATTAGAAAAAGCCAATATGACAGTCCAGTCTTTTACAGAAATAGAATTTAAATTTCAGGAAATACTTCATTTTAAAGTCAGAAATCATTCATTTGGTGCCTGCTACAAATATGAATTTAACAAGGAGTGAAACTACTTTTGCAAGACTATCTTGTACCTAAATTGAATCATGCTCAGAGGAGTGAAACTGCAGTTAAGTTATAGGTTCTGTCTTCATGGAATGTGAAAAACCACACTGGATAAGTGACATCAATCTAAAAAATCAGCAATGTAATGTCCCACGAGATGTTAGCTTAGAATTCAAGTGTAGTGGGTGCATGAAAGTTTATCACTTATCATTGACCCAGAAAGGCTACACATTAAAGCACTTGTGATAATTCCATTGCTTATGCAGATGAAGAAAAAGATTTGATTCTATGATTCAACTGCATTTTACTAAACTGTGATGAAAGACTTTAATGGCGGGTCCTTTCTGAAAATAGTTCAGTATTTTGTGTTTGCTACATTGCGTGCATGGTATAGCAAGTTGGCACACCGCAACATGTATTAGCTTTTCAGACATGGATTTTAGCGCACTTATAGCCAAGGTCAGAAGTTCACAGCCTTGTCTGTTCAACTACTAACCCCTCACTTCCTGTCTGTGGTTTCCAAGTCTATATGGTACCTGTGGCTTTTTATTGCTATTGAAATCAGTTAAACCAGCACAAAATCGAATATGATGTACACAGAATTAAATAAAAATTACATGAGAAGTCTGAATACAGTTTTATTGAGCAATCTTATCAGTGAGGAAATTGGAAGGACCACTAATAGGTGACTAATTATGATGGGTTATTCAGTTTTAAACTGCTTGCAGTATTATTTGCTGTACAAACTACATCTTATTGTTTAATTGATAAAATGTTGTTATTTATGCAATTCTAATATTTTTGAAATGCCTTTTCACTTTACAGGAATGTATTCACTTTTTAACCTCTATTCAGCTCACATTTTTTCATTTTTCAAACTTCAATCACAGGAGGAGGGCATTGCTGGCTAGGTCAGCATTTATTGCCTATCCGTAAGGACCCAGAGAGCAGTTAAGAGTAAACAACATTGTTGTGGGTCTGGTGTCATTTATAGGCCAGCCCAGTTTCTTTCCCTAAAGAACATTAGTGAACCAGATGGGTTTTTCCAACAATCAGTTATGGATTCTTAAAGTCATAATTCCAGATTTTTCATTGAATTCAAATTCCACCATCTGCCGTGGTGAGATTTGAACCAGCTCCCCAAACACTCTGTCTTCAGATTAACAGTCCAGCGGTAATACCAAAAGGCCACTGCTCATTTTCCATTTCACAAATTTCTCATTATTAATCATTAACTTGTTTACTTAGTTTTCCACACAAGTAATTTTGAACTGAAATCCTACTTCCTTAATTAGTCTTTACTTTTCCCAGTCCAGAACATCTTTTTCTATTCTTAAGTCAAATATTACTGTGATGTGGTTGTTATTTCTGAGTAGTTCTTCTCATATTAGTCATTTACTCACTTTATTTTCCAGTATTGAACTAAGTAAAGCTTCATTCATTGTATGATTAGAAATATACTGATGCTGAAAGAATTAATTGTCTTTATTTTAGTCTATTTTTGAATACTTAAAATTAACCAGTGTTATTGATCTGTGTGTGTGTATAATATATAATATATATATATTTATATATTTATATATAAAATGAGTTGTCAGCAGCTCTTTTGTATCACTACTGTTTTGTGGCCTGTAAATCAGGCTGTAAGTTTGTAATTTTCCTTCCTATTTCTTGACTATATCGATGTAAATTCTGTTTCAAAACAACTCAAAAGGGTAACCTTACATTCTAGAATAATAATTGGAACCCTTTACTAACATTCCTATTCCTCGCCCTGTCCTATTTACTCCATAAGTTCTACAAACAAATCCTAAGTTTTCAATCTTTGTATGTGACTTTGAGCGTCCTTGTTACCAATAAAAATGTCAATCAGCCAGCTCCGTGCAGGTCTATCATGGCTGCTTGATCAGGATCATTAAAACCCTGAAGTAAACTGCAGATACTGGAAATCAGAAACAAAAGTACAGTGCTGGAGTGACTCAATGTCAACTCTGTCTTTTTCTCTCTACAGATGCTGCCAGACCTGCTGCATTTCTCCAGCATTCTATTTGTGTTTCACTAAAACCCTGGTTTTGACAGGCAAGTTGTTTTAAAATTTAATTTCTGAAATTCCCTCCTTAAAATCTGTCTACCTTCCCTCCTTTAAAATGCACCTTAAGACCTATTTCTTTGACCAAGCTTTTGGCCATCTGCCTTAATATCTCCTGATGTGACTCACAAATTTTATGTTCATTGAACCACTCCAATAAGTGAAAATCTCCTGGTTCTTATGCAGTCTCCTTCATTGTCTCTGGAAATGGTCATCTTTGCCTCACTTTCTACATTATTTCTGAGCCTGAGTCATCTAGAACTGCCTCTTGGGTTACCACATTCTAGCAGTTATGAGCCTTTGAATAACAGACAATTTTTTTAACCATCTGTTCAAATTGTTTTTGTTTTCCATTTCTACTGATTTTATACTGTTCTTGTCACTTGCTATAAATATGTGGAGCAACAAAAATTAATAACTACAAATCAAAAGTATTATAAACAGACATTTTTAGGTGCTTTTGAAGCCTGTTAAATTTCAAAAATCCAAAACACATGGACGTACGTTACATGGACCAGGACTTTGCCAACTTAAGATGTTGTGCACAAACCAGTTGCTTTTAATTGGCCTGATGTGACTCAGAATTAGTGGATGCCACATGGAACAAGAGAAGCTGTTGAAAGTGGAAGGGAGGCTGAAACTTAGATAAGCTCTTTCTATGCAAGCTGTGTGTGAACAAATAATTCATGAATCATTGCAGCAACTGTAACCACTAACTCATTTTGGAGGATAACCCAAAGCAACTCGGTAAACTGCACCATCTTGACATGAGCTGCAGAAATCTGGGCTAGCTAATGGACAACAAAAAGGGCACTGGTTGAGTGGTAGAGATATAAGGAGCACTGTCTTCCTGTGACAAGACAAGAAGTTCATCTTCCACTATCACTGTTCAGATAGATGCCTCAACCACCTTCATACTATGTTGGAGAGCAAATTGCAAGAGCACTGTAACACCCTCCAAAGAACCTTTGCACACTTCAAACATAAAGCACCTAGAAAACCCAAACACACGCAAGACTGGAACATTTAAATCTTCTTCTGAATTCTCTGAGGCAGAACTAGTATCTAGCTTCACATTCTTTGGATCTGATTCCTGTACTAACTTATTCTCCGTTTTTAGTACCAGCACTCTTATACGTAGTTTCATATAGGGTAGATCCTGCCTTGAGCCTAAATAAATAATTGCAGATACTGTAAATCAGAAACAAAAACCAACATTACTGGAAAAGCTTAACAGGTCTGGCAGCATCTGTGGAGAGAAAAAGTTAATGTTATGGGTCCAGTGACCTTTCCTCAGAACTGATGGTAGCTAAGGGGAAAAGAAATTGAGCCTGTCTGCTAAATTGCCTGCAATGTCAGCATCCAATTGGTGAATACGATTGTGAAAAAATTAGCAACCACGTCCTGTCATCTTTCTCTTCCTGCTCTTTGTCTGCTGTCTAAGCAGGTCCGAGTACTGGATTATCTGAAATGAAAAAAAAGTTGGCTTGTGGTAATGATAGAGGAGAAAGCAAGAAGACTTTAACACATCGCTGGGTAGTGTAAGTAATCAGAAAAGATTGAGAGAGATGTTTGATGACAGAATCAGAATTATATCCCTGTTGTACCAGCTATCATTTATCACCCAACAAAAATCAAACAAAAATTATCTATCCACTATCATAGTTGGTGCTTGCTGCACACAAATTGAGTTGCTGTCTTTCCTACACTTCAATATAAACTGCACATCGAAAGTACTTAATTGACACTTTGCAATATCCTGTGGGCATTAAAACACTACTTAATGCATATGTTTCTTTTATAATTTGGTGACACTGCCACAGTGACATGTACCATTGTGAGGTAGGAGAAGGTGATCTGGCCCTGTAGAAGGGTGCAGCATAAATACGGAAAAATTTGGAGAGCATATCTCTCAGACGAATTTATATCAGGTTTTGAGAAAACCAGGTCAAGGAATCCTATCACTTTAATGTATTATCTCAGAAAGAGACTAGCAGATTGTCACAAAGCAAAGTTAGTGGGTGTAAAATGTGTGAAGTCAGAAGAGTTTAAATCATGTGACTGTTTAATTCTCCAGTAATTCATAAGGTTCATACTGGCACCTCTTCAGTGGTATAAAGGTACATAGGTTTCAGTGTGGTTAATCAGATTCTGTTACGACACTTCTAATGTTTAGTTGTTCAGGAACTTCACCTTCCTAATGTCTGAAACAGGTAAGATGAGAAATTGTTAAATTACTGATCGTAGAAAATAATGTTTGTATGTTGTTGATTTTTAAAAAATCAACCATGCTATGGTCTACTGAACATTTGTGCAAGTATTTGAGTACAGGTATACTGGGTGATTAACATATAAAACAAGGAACTAAGTTGATTGTCTAAGTGTTGTGAGCAGTTCTTATGCATTCTAGTGTATTTCAGATTAATAAGTCTCTACTTTATTTGAAAGCTAAAGTGTTATGATTGTCCATGAGAAAAGTAGCAATTCTTTATGTAATGTTAGAAAGGGCACTGCTTATGTTTATAATTGAACTTGTTTGTATGAAGCCTTTTACAACTTCAGATTTTTAAAAAAATTTTTAAAGTTTGGTCATTATCCTACTGTAGGGAAATGCAGCAGGTAATTTTTACACAGCAATGTTCCACAGACAGGAAACACAACAATGAGATAAATTACTGATCATTTCTTTCAGTTGTGTTTATTAAGAGATAAATGACTGGAACACTGGGGAAACTGTCTGGTCCTCTTTAAAAAGTTCTACGGGATATTTTATGGCCACCTGGTAGGATAAATAGGATTTCTATTATATGTCTTGTGCATGTGGATCTCTTGTTAGCCTGACTTGCGTGTAAAGTTCATGGTAAACTGTTGGTACTTGGAATAACTTTGGCACTTCTAACAAGAGCATAGAAATACATAAAAACCTAGAACTGAAATCCTGTTGACTTATTGGGAGAGACGCATGTTATAAGGGAAAGAGAGGAAGATTGAATAAACATAACCAAAGACACTCTGGACTGGCATGAATTCTATTTTGATAATAAATAGCTGGATAGTGCCACCGTTGTTCTGCTATACAACGGAACTTGCGTTCCAGGAAATGCATGACAGATTTCTAGTTTAAACTGTAAGTAGACCACCTTATTAAATATTGAAAAAATTATTACACCAAAGTAATTTTAATGAGACAATGGCATCTAAATTCTAATATTTGACAGAGCAGCTGTTCAGACATCAACAGTCATATTCTTTGGTGTAAATTTACTTCCCTGAGTCTGGTAACTTAAGTCAAGAAATCTTTCAGCTCAACATGCCAGCCTGAGGAGAAACTAGAGTGAATGATGGAATCTTCTCTCCAGGAGGTGGGATAGGGAAGACGTGGGTGGTTGCAAGCTAGTCAGGATTGTCGTCCCATAGGTTGGAGGTAGCTGATGGGTGAGAGTACTGTTAATCCACCTTACCCTTCATACTCACTTAATACCCCCACTATCATGTAATCTGCTCCAACCATGCAATCTCATCCCACTCCCTTCACTCTCGTTTCCATCTCGCTATGGGCAAACCTTGAGGAACATGTTAAATAAAACAAAATAAAGTTCTAAGGTCTGAACTTTCTAAGCAGTAACAATCATGAGTGGATTGCTGCTGTGCTTGAAAATTCTGTTCATGTAACACTGTTGGGCAATTCTTTCAGGATCTTCTGATCCTAGTTATTAAAGAAAGCATCCTTCAGGTAACTCTTTTAAAGTGGAGGTGAGCCAGTTGAAGCTAGGATGTACCTAACTATCATATAGTACATTCAAATCTTAAGTCTTTGAATATTAGTGAATGGGTAGATGGATGGATAAGATGGGTTAGGTGTGCAATTGAGTTGGGGGTAGTAAAATAGAATCACTACAGTGTGGAAGCAAGCCTTCAGCCCATCAAGTTCACACTGACCCTCTTAAGAGTAACCCACGCAAGACTCTTTCTCCTACCCTATTTTCTTATATTTACCCCTGACTAATGCACCGAACCTACACATCCGTGAACACTATGGGCAATTTACCTAACCTGCACATCTTTGAATTGTGGGAGGAAACCGGAGCACTCAGAGAAAACCCACGCAGACATGGGGAGAATGTGCAAACTCCACACAGACATTCCCCCGTGGCTGGAATCGAACCCAGGTCCCTGATGCTGTGAGGCAGTAGTGCTAACCACTGAGCCATTGTGCTGCCAGGTAGTAAGGTAGGTAGAGATGATCAGGGGTTTGTTTGGGAGCTGGATGGTAGTAGCATATTGGTGAGTCAGTGGGGAGTCGAGTTGGTAATTGCTGTTAGGGCAGGTTTTGATCTGTACAATATTTCCTGGGTAACAATCCAGCTAATATCCACAATTGTCTGAAGGCACTGACATTAGCTCAGAGTCCGAAGCATTCATGGAGGGTCCAAGGAAGCAGCAGAATTGTCCATTGGAAGTTGTTGCGTGTTTCAACATAAGTGCACATGGATGGTCTTCCACAGACTTCATTTGAACATTTCAGCCGTACGTTCAGTCTCTCCAGTCCTTGATCGTGATCATCATAAGTTGTGGAAAGCAATTGAGCATTATCATTTTTCCAAATTTTATTCACACAAACAGCCTTTTTAGAATAAATTTGAAGGGGTGGTTTTTTAAGTAACTTGACAGGTCTACAACTGTCATCTGCCAAGTTTTATAATGACGCAAAAAAGTTGTATTCCCACACTATGGGTTGTGGTTCTTTCTGCAATGAAAATGGGTTCTGTTTGAACGCAACAGGAATTCAAGTGGCACTGCTGAATTCTGGTTTCCCATTTCTGTGGGTCACGTTCCAACCCCTTCCCCTCGTGGCAAAATGGGATCTATTAGAAATAGAACAGGACTTGCCAGCAAAGAAATGGAATTGGTACAAAAATGCAGAATAGGGTCCGTGAACTGGAATACAAATCCAAAGAAGAAAATTCAAAGAGCTGCATGATATTGTCAACCCCTTCAAAAGGAGGAGTATCTGGTGCCATTTAGTCATGACAGTGTGCCAAAATTACCAGATCCCACTTTGCTTTAATGTTGATAGTGGAAAAATGAGTATTGTTTGACAAGTTTTAAAGATTTAGAAGGTTCAAAATAATCCCTGCTAGAGGTTACTACTCATTTGTAAAAAGAAAATTAAATTCGCTCTCGTATAATTATTTTACAATCTGGTAATCAAGATCATATTTAAATATTTCATTTTTTAAATAATATTGACAGTAAGGCAGCATTCAAATAACATAGGAGCCCTGTCAAGACTAGAGTCCATGGGAATAGAGGAAAATCTCTCCACTGGTTAGAGTTGCACCAAGGACAGAGGACGATGGTGTTGATTGTTGGTCAGTCATCTCAGCTCCAGCCATCTCTGTAGGAATACCTCAGGATAGATAGCTCTAAACAGGTTGATTAGAAACTATTATAACACCTCTAGAACAGGTGAGACTTGAACCCAGGCGTCATGGCTCAAAGGTAGAGACACTACTATTGTACTACAAGCGCCCTTAATTCACACGATAGATATTTTCTAATCAACCTTTTCAGATATGTGTTGAGGACTATGAATAGGAAGGGTTTGGAGGAATTTGGGCCGGGTGCTGGCAAGAGGGATTAGATTGGGTTGGGATATCTGATCGGCATGGACGGGTTGAACCGAAGGGTCTGTTTCCATGGTGTACATGTCTATGACTAGGCCAGACCCTGCCCGCCTCTCTCTTTCCCCCCCCCCGCACTCCTCAAAAAATATTTTAAGAAGGTAGCCTAGACCCGAACTTTTTCTTATTTTAAAGGCAGATGTGAACACTAAGCTCAAAGTCGTTTCCTTAACTGTCGAATATTTCTGCTGATGAATGTTCATTCCAGTAGGTGTTTCTATGTTCTCATCTTCCTGCAAGAGTACATCATCGACACCCTCATTACTTGCAACAGTAGCCACTTTGAATGGCTTTGTGTAATTAAGTGTGGCTAATACTGGGGCAATGGTTAACACAGCTTTCAGGCTGTCAAATGCCTTCAGACAGCCCACCTTTCTGTCGCAATTCAGTGAGTGGAGCAGCCATACTGGTAAAATTCAGTACGAATTTTCGATAAAATCCACTCAATCCAGGAATCGTAGTACTGCTGCTCTTGTTGATGGTATGGGAAATTCCACAATTACCTTTGTTTTTGCATTCCATAGAGCCATTTGTCCGTGTCTAATAACATGGCCCAGGAAGGTGACTTGGGCTTTGGCAAATTCACTTTTAGCCAGGTTTATCACCAAGCCTGCCTCCCAAAGTCGACCGAACAATTCTGATAAATGTTGCAAATGTTCCCTCTATATGTGACTGAAAATCACCAAGTTATTAATATAAACTACACAATTGGGTAATCCATAAATGACCTTATTGGTTAGTCTCTGAAGTGTGGCTGTGGCATTTTTCATATCAAATGGCATGACTTTAAACTGATACAGTCCATTTGGCGTTACAAAAGCTGAAAATGACCTCATTCTTTCAGATGAAAGTACCTGCCGTGTCCTCTGAGCAAGTCCAACTTAGAAGTATAAGTTGCTTGTCCCACCTTTTCAACAGAGTCTTCCAAATCAGATATTCATCAGCATTGACTTCGCGATAGTCCACACATCACCGCTGGGTACCATCTAGTTTTGGCACCATTACTATGAGTGAGCTCCAGTCACTGTAACTCTTTCATTATGTCATCTTCAATCTCTTTTTGAACCTGTGCCAACTTTAGAGGCTTATGCCTATAAGGATGTTGCTTAATCAGAACAACATCTACATCACGCATAATTAGGTTAGCACTTCATAGCTTATTTCCACATATCTCCCCATGTGATAGTAATAACTCTCAGGTCATTTCGATTTTCCTCTGAAAGGTAACTCAGTAATTTATCCCAATTTTTGACAACTTCCTCATTGTCCAATTTAATTTGAGGAATGTCCAAATCAGAATCCTCTGAACTTGGTTCTTCACTCTGAGCTGTAAACAATAACAGTATCCTTTGGCTTTTCTTCCCTGTCAAAATACCTTTTAAGCAGATTCACATGACATACACTGAGATTTCTTTCTGTCTGGAGTCCCTCTCAAGTAGTGCACCTCACTCAATTTTCTTTTGGCTTGATAAGGATCACTAAACCTTGCTTTTGAAGGTTCACCTATCACTGGAAAACACACTAACATTTTATCTCTGATAGCAAAATTGCGTGTTTTTGATTTCTTGTCTATTCCTGTTGCATTGCATGCCGTGATACTTTTAAATGCTGTTCAGCCATCTCCCCTGCTTTAATCATTCCCAAACGTTTGACACACCGTCCAAATATGTGAGCTGTAAATTTTGACTTACCAATTTCTCCTTAATCAATTTTAGTAGTCCTCTCACTTTATGCCCAAAAACTAAATCAAATGAGCTGAATTTGGTCGATTTATTTGGTGCACCTGTGATCGCAAAAGTACGAACAGAATTCCCTTATCCCAATCAGCTGGGTAGTGTTGACTCTTAGCCCTCAGCATGGTCTTTAATGTCTGATGCCAACTTTCTAGCACTCCCTGCGATTCTGGATGATCTACAGTGGATTTGAATTGTTTTATTCCTAAGGTGTTCATAACTTGAAAAATTTGATGTGAAGTTTGACCCTTGATCTGATTGTATCTCTGTGGGTAGTCTGTATGCAGTGAAAAATTGAATAACTCCTCTCCAATGCTTTTAGTGGTGATATTGCAGAATGGAATGGCCTCTGGAAATCTAGTGGACCCATCCATTATTGTTAACTAAATACTGATTCCAAATTTGTTTTAGTTAGGGGTCCTATGTTTTTTAAAAGGTTCCTCAAAGGCAGGAATAGGTATTAAAAGTGCAGGTTTTCTTACTGCCTGTGGTTTTCCAATTACCTGACACTTATGGCATGTCTGGCAAAATTCAACACCATCTTTGTGCAGTCCAGGTCAGTAAAAATGTTTTTGTATTTTAGCTTGAGTTTTTCTCACCCCAAAATGACCCCCTATTGGTAGTTCATGCACCACCCACAACACCAACTTTCTATAACCCGCTGGCAATACGACTTCATTAACTTCTGCCCATTTCTCAGATGCTTGATATGTGGTAGTCTTCATTTCCTCACTAAGACATCATTTTTAAGATAGTAGCATTCAGGTTCTTTATCCTTGTAGATACAGTCACTTTAAATTTTCATCTTTCTTGTGACACAGTAAATCTATCTGTGATAAAGAGTCTGCTTTGTCATTTATCTGCTCCTGGTTGTTCTCAACCATTTGATCAAAAAGGGTCTCGGCTAATTCCACTTCAACTTTCTTATCTGTACTCTTTGACCTCTTCTGTTTCAACTGGTGATTTTTGTGACCTCGTTACTGCACAGTCAGGGACAAAAAATCCCAGGATATGTGTCCTGCAATAGTTTAGTTCCTGAGTTTCCACTGGGCTTTCAACCAATAGACAGAACTCCTAGTTGTGAACCAGCTATATCATTAGCAAGGACGAATTGTATTCCTGGAGCTGAGAGTTTGTCCAGTACTTCTACCATGACTTCTCCCCTCTTCACTGGACACTAACGTCACTCAACATAATTGAGCACTTCTTGTCTCATCATGAATTCCCGTTACTAGCATCTTTTTGGCAGTGGTCCTTCGGAGATACGTATCTCCTCATCTTTCAACAAAGATTGAGAGGATCCTATATCTCTTCATATTGTAATCTCTTTATCTGCTGCTCCTATACAAATAAACTCTACCTTTGCAGGTATATGGTTTAAGAAGATCTGGCATTTCCTCCGACCAGGTTGTACATTCTGGTGCAATTTTCTAGCCTCCACTGTGCTTTCTGTTACCATTCCAACAAAATTCACTGGCTTATCTGGTTTTCCTACATTTGGCTTTTCAGTGCTTTTTTTTTAAACCCACCAACACTGATTTCACATGGCCTACTTTATTGCAGTGAAATCACTGGAGCTTTTAACTTCCCTGACCCCTTCAAGGGTTTCCTTTTTACCCTGTGGTAATTTATCCTTATTATCTTTACGAAGATCTACTTTTCCCTTTCCACGTGAGGGTTTCTATTTGTCCAATTTCTATCCCTCACTGATTGAAATTGATTTTTGAAGCCAAACTTTGATTTATGGACCAACTCATAATCATCAGCCATTTTAGTTGCTAATCTTGCTGTTTTAACTCACTGCTCTACCGCAAGTTCTCACTCCTTCAGGAAGTGAATTTTTGAACTCCTCCAAAATAATTGTCTCTCTAAGAGCGTCATAGGTATGCTCTGTTTTTAATGCCCATATACACCTATCAAAATTACATTGTTTGATCCTTTCAAACTCAATGTAGGTTTGACCAGGGTCCCTCCTTAGATTTCTGAGATGTTGTCTGTAGGCTTCTGGTACAAGCTCATATGCACTTAAAATGGCTTTCTTCACCACCTCATACACCCCAGGAACCACCTCTGATAGTGATGTGAATACCTCACTAGCTCTACCTACAAGTTTTGTTTGAATCAACAAATCCCACATGGTCATTGGCCACTACAATTGTTTAGCTACCTTTTCAAATGAGATGAAAAAGGCTTCCACATCCTTTTCATCAAATTTAGGCAATGTGTGAATATATTTTAACACATCCTCACCAGGCCTTTGGCTACCATGGGTTTGCTCGTCCTCACTCTCTTAATCACTGAGCTTACCTTCAGCCTTCATCTCCATCCTTTTAAGCTGACTTTCCTGTCTAAGCGTTAATTTCTGTAATTCAAACTCTCCCTCTCTCCTTTATTTCCTCTCTCTCCTTTCTCTTTCCACTGCTTTTAATCATGATTCAAACTATTTCATTTGTTTCCCTTTCCTTGTCTTTTGCCTCTAATTCAAGCTGCTTCATTTTTAATTGAATTTTAGCCATCTCTAAAGATTCCGATGGCATTTCCAGCAAATTTAAATGCTAAGCAATCGCTGTAATTATCTCTCCTTTCCTCATGGAAGGAGGCACCTCCAACTAATTGCTAATTTCAGCAGCTTGGTCTTAAGTACCTTTTGGAGGAAAAAAAAACCCGAAGTCACTTCTTCCACCCCAGAAAGCTCTGGGTGACTAAAAGAGCCATTGCTATCCCAAGCACTGTTTAAACCAACCAAATCAACACCCAGAATAAAAAACACTGACACCTACCACTCACTGCCTTCGAATCCAACAACCCTAATCTCAAGTCAGAACTATAGAACAAATCATGCAAAGAGCCCTTAATGTGTTATGGACCAGGCCACACCCCTCAAAACATTTCAAGAAAGTAACCTGGACCTTAACTTGCTAGTTGTTTTAAACTAGTGTAAGTGGTATTCCAGGAGTGACGCAGCTGGCCTAACCATGTAGTTTCAAACAAAACAATTTATTTTCAAGATTGTTGAATGAAACATAAAGCAGAACAGAATATAAAATAATATAACCTATCCGAAAACCCACTAGATTATACCAACTTAATGATCCTGTTCCAAATACTTGCAGCAGTCCCCACAAACACACCTTGACAAAAAAGGAAAAAGTCAAACACAGGTTCTTACAGGGGAGAGAGAGGGAGAGCGAGACAGAGGCAGAGATGGCAGAGACATTCAGCATGGAACACCTTCTTCCATGCAGCTGTTTCTTTGACCAGCAGCCTCAAAACTGACTGACTTCTTGCTCTGAACAGCCATACTGCTAAAACCCAAACCAAGCCAACCAAATCAACCCAGAGAAAAGCTGAACTGGGATAACTGGCCACTCCCCTTTCGTTGTACACGTGTTTTTTTTAAACTTTCCCAAGTAGATCAACCCAGACACTTTGGAGCCTCCTGCAAAACAAAAATCAAGGACAACCTAACCTTGTTAAAGGAGCATCATCATCATTAGACTAGGCCCAACCATCTTCAGCTGCTTCATCAATGACACTCCCTCTATTATAAAGTTAGATATACAGATGTTCAGCACCATTTGCAACGCCTCAGATACTGAAGTAATGCATGTCCAAATGCAGCAATAACTTGACAATATCCAGGCTTGAACTGTCAAGCGGCAAATTACATTTGTGTGACAGAAGTGCCAGACTAAATTTCGAATGAAAGAATATAATCATCATTCTTTGATACTCAATGGCATTGTAATTGCTGAATCCTCCTCTATTAGTATCTTGAGGGTTGTGTTTGCATAAAAATTGAACTGTACTCACTGCAAAAATAATATGGCTGCAAGAGCAGGTCAGAGGCTAAGAATTTGGCAGCAAGTATTTCACATCCTGACTCCCCAAGGCACAAGTCAGGAGTGTGATGGAATACTCTACACTTGCCTGGATGAGTGCAGCTCAAATAACACTCAAGGAGCTTGACACCACGCAGGACAAAGCAACCTATTTGTTTGGTGCAACATCCACAAATGTTCATTCTCTTCATCATCGCCACACAGTAACAGTGTGTACCATTTTTTTAAGGTGCACTGCAGAAATTCACTCAGACTCCTTTGCACTTCCAAATGCATTGACCATAATCATGTAGGAGAATAAGGACAGCAGATACCAGGGAACAACTCCATCTCCAGGTTCCTCTCCAAACTACTCACTTTCTTGACATTGCTGTTCCTTCTCTATTGCTGGGTCAAAATCCTGCAAGTTCTTCCACAATGACATTGTGACTGTGCCTACACTTAATTTACTGCAAAGATTCAAGAAGGTGGCTCAGCACCACCTTCTCGGGGAAATCTTGGGATGGGCATGAACATTGCTAGAGATGGATGGCCCAGCCAATGAAGCCCAAATCCTATTGATTTAATAGAAATTCGCCATTTTTTTCTTTAATAGTTTGTTGTCTCATTTTTTTCCTTCCATTTCTCTTCTGAAGACAATAGTCTAGGTTTACTGTCCGAAGCAAGAGAGCAGCACCCTTCATAATATTTGAACTTGCTTGGAAGTCTTTCGCTAGTGTTTTTGAGTGGAACCTGTTGTAATATAAAATCCACGACAGCAAAGTGCCTTCGAAAGGGAACTTGGGACACGTGTGAACAGGAACAGTAACTGTGTATTACCTTTAACCAAGTAAAATGAAGAATTCTTCAAGCAATTTGCACAAGTTAATCCATAGCATTTAAATAGTTGATTCGATGCCTGACAAAGTACGGACCACAAAAGAAAGAGAGCAAGAAACGTGGTTAAGGAAGAGAGGAAGGGCAAATTGAATATATTTATTTTTCATTTGTCTTAAACTCCTACAATAACTAAACTCTTAAGAAATGAGAGTTCATGCTTATAAAAGAGTTTTCCCATTGCTGGAGAGGTTGTTAACTAATTAAGGCTTATTGTAGCATGAAAAGTTAACTTGCACCTGAATGTTCAAGTGCTAACTGTGCAGGTGTGTTTAATACATATAATAAGGACTGCATACTGTTATGTATATTTTTGACTGCCAAGTCTTTTGGTGAAATACTGATGTTGGTCTTCTGGAGCAGCAAGATAACTGACAGAAACAATAGGATTACCATGTTTTAATTGCACATGTGCCACTGTTGGAAGTTGTCATCTATTTTTCTCCTTGACAGCGGTGAGCACCTCCCTTTTATTTTTGCCATTAATTCCAGGCCATTAGCTTAGATATAGTTGGACAGCAAGCAGTGCCACAGGATATGGTCAGATGGTCAGTGCTCATTTTTGAACCCTGTGAATGATCATTCTTTTGTCTAACTACAGTGTGTGTTGCAACCGAGTTTGATCCTTCCTTTACCCATTGTGCATAGATGCATTCTTTCACCAGAGGTTACTGAATCACAATAAGGAATATGAATCTAGTTGAAAGCTAGTGCTTCCAAATAAATGTATTGGACTATAACTTGGTGTTGTGTGATTTTAACTTTGTCCCGTTTGAATAGTATAGCCTGCTGACGACATATACTGTTGAATGGCTGATGTTTCAGAGGATTAGCATCACTGGGAAAGCCACATAACAGATTGTGCCACCACCCTGAGAAAGAGGATTTGAAGAAATGAAATAGAAGAATAATTCCTGCTAAATTATAGTTGGCATGCATATAATTGAAAAGCTAAGCTGCTGTAAAATGTAATCTACAGTAGATCCTTATCATTTCACATTAAACTTTAGATATAAAGTTCATGACTGTTTCTCTATTCATTTGTGTCCTGAGGCAAGGTAAGTTTTATGTAAATCTCAAGTAGTTCTAAAGCATAAAGTATTATGAGTTAAATAGAATCAGTGATTACCATACATTAATGGATTTTTTTGTTGCAATCAGCTGAACATTTAGTTTAACCACAATTAGGAATGCTTGAATAGAATGCTTTAACCAAACCAGTGAATGGTTTGAGGTGAGGCATCTATCCCAGTTGATAGGATGGTAACTAAAGTTGTTAAAATCCAAATTTATTCTCTGTCTTCACAGTTTATCATTGTCTTTATGATGTCACTCACCTTCCCATAATGTCTTGGTTTACCATTTTATCAGTTTTATTGAAGGAAATATTATTTAAAGGAAGAAAACAGAATAGAAGGATCTGACCGTTTTCATAGCATCACTTGAGGCAAATTATTCTGACTTTTAGTTGACTAGAAGATTCTCCCTCAATTTAGAAATCTGCCAAAAGACAAGTAATACTGAAAGCCAACAAAATGAAAAGGGCTTTGTCAGCCTGCAGTTTCATTTTCAGACCAGGACCTGCTGTAAGTTTTTCTTCTGCACGGTAGTACGTTGAAAGAAAGTTTATTTCAGTGGAAAATCTAGCAATTTGCACTGTATTGGATGTGCTGTCTGTGTGCTGTAGAAACTGCAGACCATTAATCAGATTTATTTCTACAAAGGGAAGTGGAACATGGTGCTCTGGCTAGTGAGACCACCGTCTAGAGGTATTTTAAATGAAGATCTGGTGACTGAGGAAGTTCATTGAACACACCAACAGTTAAATAACCTCAGTTAAAAAACAGTTCTATAAATAAATGAATAAATGCCTCCACTAAAAGAGAACATGAGAAATGTGACACAAATATGCCAAATATTTGCATAGTGGCACAGTGGTTAGCACTGCTGCCTCACGGCGCCAAAGACCCGGGTTCACTTCCCGCCTCAGGCAACTGTCTGTGTGGAGTTTGCACATTCTCCCTGTGTCTGCTTGGGTTTCCTCCAGGTGCTCCGGTTTCCTCCCACAGTCCAAAAACATGCAGGTTAGGTGAATTGGCCATGTTAAATTGCCCGTGGTGTCCAGTGAAGGGGTAATTGTAGTGGAATGGGTCTGGGTGGGTTGCTCTTCGGAGGGTCGGTGTGGACTTGTGGGGCCGAAGGGCCTGTTTCCTCACCGTAAAGTAATCTAATCAAAAAAAAATCGCACGTTAATTTTCAGGCTCTAGAGAAGAATAACAAATACTCAAAGACACAGTTTAAAAAAAAGTCACAACAGATATGAAGAAGATTTTTTAAATTCTTTCTTGAGGTGGGGAAGGTGGTGGTGGTGGTGGTGGTGGTGAGCATCACTAATGAGGCCAGCCTTTGTTCACCATCCCTCACCTCCATTGGGAAGGTAATGGTGACCTGCCTTCTTGAATCACTGCAGTCAATGGACCCTAAATACAGCCATAGTTCTTTTAGGAAGGTATTCCAGAGTTTTGATATGACAGCAGTGAATGAATGGCAGCATAGTTCCAAGTCAGGATGGTGTGTAACTTAGAGGGGAATTTGCAGGTGATCTTTCCAACAGTCTGTTGCCATTGTCCTTCTAGGTAGTAAAGGTCACCAATTTTGAGGTTCAGTGAGAGGATACCTGGTGTGTTGTTGCTGTACATCTTGGATGTACACTAAAACTGAATGCTGATAGTGGAGGGAGTGAATGTTTTAAAGTAGTGGATGAGGTACTGATCAAATGGGTTGTTTTGTCCTGAATGGTAGTGAGCCTGTTAAGTGTTGGAGCTGCAGTCGTGAAGGCAAAAGGAGAGTATCTCATCACATACCTGATTTGAGCATTGTGGGCAAGCCTTGGGAAATCAGAAGGTGAGTTATTCACTGAATGGTTCTCAACATGAAACTTCCTCATTGCCAAAGTATTTATATGGCTGGTCCAGTTAACGATGATAGAAACAATTGAATGAAACATCGGGAGTAATTTTACTCAGTTATGAAGTGAAAATATTATAACATGATATTTAAACAATGGACAGCCTGAAGATCATGAAGCAGTGACTTTTTATTCCACTGGCATCACGTCTTTGCAAGTTTAGAAGAAAATTCAGGTTAGACTAGGAAAATGGATTTTATTTGGTGTCAAATCTGTAGCTCTCATCTGCTTGAGAAAATCCACAATCTATCGGAATTTCTCTTCATGAGGCCTCTTTCTAACAAAGGCATCCTTCCCTACAGAGAGCATCCACTTGACTGCTCAAGCTTCTCTGCTTGATGCCCTAGCTCACCATCTCCACTTGCTGTTGAAAACCCCATTACAAACTTTCCACTTGAAACTTGCCTTACCAATAACTACATGTAGCACATAATGGCCATTTATTAGCAGTTGTGTGATCAGCAAGTTTGAAAGTGTCATGATGGCTAGAATGGTTAGGTCCACATTATTAGCAGTCCAATTTTTTCTTGCATAACTGATCAGACATTGGGATGATATTCTACACTTTCTTGAGAGGATCTTCTCAGCCACTTATCTATACTTAAACTTGACGTGGGGCACAGGCTCTGGCAGGTCACATATGTTAGCATCTCAATCGGGCAGCTTTATAGGAGTCTTATGATCAACAACATTTGTTTCAATTCCCACTTCCAGGTAGGTTTTTGCTGCACTAGGGCTGGAGTAGGCCTCCTCACACATGGGATACACCCCACTGATTCACAACACCTAGCTCAGGCCATGTTATCTCAATACTATCCAACTCCAGTTCACTTCAGCGAACTTGAGCTTCCACAATACTGATGAGCGAGCTTCTTGCAAACACATCATCAACCAGACTTTGTTTCTCCTGATTCAATAACAGCTGCTTGATGACTCTGTGGGGTTCAGGAATCCAGATATCCTGTAATCTATTCTGAATGTTAATAATCTGAGTTTGGTGACTACCCTCACACAACAGAGAGGTCAATCCTATCAATCTTGTGATCATTCAACCTTTTTCTTCTGATCACTTCTCTCTCTGTTGTCTTGGATGCCAGCTCAAATGCCTAGTTTAGCCTCTGGTGATGCACAACCTTCCACTAATTTATCTGGGCATGTCCAGCAGATGATGTGGGAACACAAGTGCAAGGTAAATAGGAAGAACTGGGTCTCATTAACAGAAGGAATAGTGTGGAGAATTACCTGTGGATGAGTGCAGGGTGTTATTTTAAGCATAAATCAGTTCCAGCAAGCAATCAGACTATTTTTGTTTCCACTCAGGAGGCAAGATAACAGGCAATCATGCTTGGCACAGCTGGATCATTCACTCTGCCCGTTACCCTCAGTAGATTCTGGATGGTGCAGCTTTTTGCCATGCCATAGAACTTGGAAAGGTCCTGTAGGATCTTGCTCTTAAAATTGCTCCCCTGCCCACTGTGAATCCAATACAGAATACAGAAATGGACAAAACAATCGTCAATTATCACTAGCTATAGTTGAGGCCTTTCGTTCACAGTTTGGAATGAGCAGAGTGAGCTTGGTAAAGACATGCACGATTACAAGAACGTCCTTTGTCACCTTTATTGTTGGGGAGGATTCAAGGACCCTAAAATCCATTGCAAGGATCTCCAGAGGGCTCATGATGATTCGGGATCCCATTAAGTGGTGAAGCTACTTCCCTACTTTAGCTTAAGTTGTATAGGTAGTTATTAATATCAGCAGCTATCCTATGCCAGTAACAATAACCGATCAGACTGTCATTGAACTTCTGAGAAATTGTCCACCTCAAAGCCAACAGTTCATGTTTCACACTGGAGTAGTTCTGCATTCTTCTCTGGTTGGTCTCAAGACTTCAACTGGCATAAGCAATAACTTATTTTCTGACCTTGAAACTGGGACAGCAGGCCAAGGAAACTTGCATTGGTTATCATTGAGTGGCAGTTGGAAACCTGAGTAGCCAATGACCTGCAATGAGGTGAATCTCTGCCTGAAGGTGCAAAAGGATTTTTCACATTGCTGTGGTCCAAATCCCTATGATGTATCACACCTCATACATCCTTTACCACCAGCTCCTTGAGTATTCTGTGATTTCCTCAGCAAGTCATGGATTTGGGCAGTCAACAGTGCTTAGCCTTGTACACAACTCCGACAGTAACTAGCCAAATGAAGAGATATGCAACATTCCTCCTCCATCTTAGACCAGACCAGTCCTGTTATACTGTGTTGTCATGGTCAGGATTAATGTTTTCTTCGTAACAAAGTGCCCGAGGTACATGCTTTTCTGGAAAAGCTGTTGGTTGTCTGGTTTGTAATCTAGGTTGAGGTGCAACAAGTAGTGGTGTCTCATCTTGTAAGGGTCTCTTTGATTGTCAAACCAAAGATGAGTATGTCATCGAGGTACACCAGGAGGGACTGGAAATTTAAGGTTGTGATAAGAATTATCTGTCATACACATGACTACAGGGGAATCACAGAGCTCAAACTGTATTCCGGTAGAGGCATGAAGTGCCACCCTGCCCCCAAAAGGTGGCTGCGTGGAATGACATCATTTCATTGTGTCTTGGATTGTAACTGTGGGCCCAATGGGGATTGTAGATGTACTTTGCATTTTTCAGAAATTGTAATGTTTCCTCCATCCTTTTTAGGTCTTTGCATCGAGTACCCAGTAATCGAGATACCCTCAGTTTTCCATCTATCTTCCTTGTGAAGAGGTGTATAGACATAACTCTTGGATGACAGCTGACTCCAAAGAGTTCTCCAGGTAGTCCCTGACTTACTCCTATGATGGAATGGGATCAAGTGGCAAGGGATCTTTACTGCGCAGTTATCTTTAGTCACAAACTTGAAGCTTACCATCTCGCAGTATACAATTTCATTATCTTTACTGAAGCTATTCAGTTCTTGATGAAGGTAGAAACAAGCTACCTCTCTGGGTCTCATCCAACTCACCAATGTGCTCTCTGAAATGAGGTTAGAGCTGTCTCCTTTAGTTAGTCCACTGTGCAGGACAGTGGCATGTTTAAGGGCACCTAGATGTGTTCTTGCTTGGAGACAAGCATGTTTGTCACTAAAACTGGCAATCTGCGTGGTTGCCCTATCCTTTTGTCCCACAGTGAGGTGGAAATCTCCCAGCAATACACCAAATGAAACTTCTAATACATGATACGTTGCGGTCTAGCAAGGCCTGATGACAACCAGTTGGAGACAGATGGCATGAGACTTTTAGAACAGTGATGGTGCAGGTAAATAAACAAGCAGTCTGATTCCCTGCTACTCAAACAGCTCCAGACTGGTACATCTCAAATGCATGGAACAAAGTGAAAGACTTTTGAGCTCTATCTGTCAACCTCTTAATGTGTTACTTGTAGCAGTCACCAGACATCTTTTCCAAAGTCACCCAGGTATCCTTTAGCACCTTCAACCAGCACCAGAGCAGGTATTCTCAACTCTTTTTACTGCCGTGGGAGTATTGATTAAGTCATGAATTACAGCAAACCCCCAGGCTGTGAAAATGTGACGGAGGATAGATACAGGATGTTAGATTTACATAGAACATAGAAGAATACAGCGCAGTACAGGCCCTTCGGCCCTTGATGTTGCGCTGATCCAAACGTGGTAAAAGATTCTCACTGTCGACCCTATCTAAACCCCTAATCATCTTATACACCTCTATCAAGTCACCCCTAAACCTTCTTTTCTCCAATGAAAACAACCCCAAGTGCCTCAGCCTTTCCTCATACGATCTTTCATAAGGGATGTCATAAGGGATTTGGCTGTCATAAGGGATATCCTACCCCTACATGGCTGAGGCTCGCACTGCTCAGCATGGTGCTTTCAGAAAAACTGATAAACAATAGTTTACACCTCCCCTCCTGTGTCACTTTTGCATAATCTCACACTTACTGTGGGAAAGTCACTCTGCATAAGAACACTTCCTGAAGGAGCCTTGCCTGCTTCCTGGCTCTCGATTTTGATTTTGATTTATTGTAGTCACATGTACCTAAGTAGATTGAAAAGCTTTCTTTTGCAAGCAGTACAGGCAGATCATAGCAAACAAGGACATACAGATCATAGGGTGCTTAGACAGAGCTCTCAGTAGCAGCTTTCCTGTCCTGAAATCAATTGAGGCCCTTAAGTGGGAAATTATTCCCTTAAGGGCCTTTCCCACTGCGGGTGATATTTACCCAGTGATGGGCAGGAGACTAGAGTTTTTAATAGCACATTCTGGGAGTTTGCTTCTGGGCCCTGGAAGGTGGTGGAGTGGAGGTGGTGCATGTTTTTGGTCGTTTTTTTTAAGTGCACTCAATGTCTGATCAAGGGACCCAGCATTGGGAAGAGAATCTGCTGAAAGTCACACCTGCCCTTTCTGGCTGGGTCCATATTTCTAGGTCACAGGTTGTGTACTAGCATTGCCGCCTCCAAAGGTGTTGTGAATTAATGTTGTGTTGCCAGCCTCTGATTGCTCAGCAACAGTCAACAGGCAGATCTTCTGCTACTGGAGTGTGACAATCCTTCCCCAAAGAGGTGACCAAGGCTCTGGCCGATCTTTCAACCAGCAGCAAGGCCTCATCATCTGGTAAAGTGGACTATTATAATGATTGAAAATGTTAGCATTATTGAATATTGTGTAATTGAAATTTTAATGGAATATCAAGTGCAATTATAACTGAACATCTTCTGTGGCCCAAAAAAAAGTTTTAAAAATTGCATTTTATTCCAGCAGAAGAACTTCATAAAATGCCAGAATTTTTCAAGTTAATCTTTATTTTATTTTAGTTTTTCAACATTTCACCTTTTACATTGACTTTATGTGTGTGCCTGTTCTCCTTCATAGAAACTGGTTGAAAAGTGGTTTATTACTTATGTTCCTTTACTTCCTTTTTTGCTAATTGTAAGAATTCTTCAATCATACCAAGTTAAAAATCACACAACACCAGGTTATAGTCCAACAGGTTTAATTGGAAGCACACTTCCAATTAAACCTGTTGGACTATAACCTGGTGTTGTGTGATTTTTAACTTTGTACACCCTAGTCCAACACCGGCATCTCCAAATCAATCATACCAGTTTGTCTGATGCCTTCATTATTAGGCACCACAGTTTTTCTAACTCTATAGCTCTAAAACTATAACTGTAGTATGTCGGATGGATCAGTTTTTGTCCAATGTGTGCAAGAGCATTTCCTGACACAGTATGTTGAAGGGAGGCCACACTGGATCTGGTGCTTGGTAATGAACCAGGCCAGGTGTTTGATTTAGTGGTAGGTGAGAACTTTGGAGAAAGTGAGCATAATTGCGGTTACTTTTAGTTCAGCAATGGAAAGGGATAGGTACGTGCCACAGGGCAAGAGTTATAGATGGGGTAAGGGCAATTATAATGTGATTAGGCAATACTTAGGAGGCATAGAATGGGGTAGCAAAATGCAGGGGATGGGGACCATCAAAATGTGGAGCTAGTTTAAGGAACAGATATTGGGTGTCCTTGATATGTATGGACCTGTCAGGCAGTGAGAAAGTGACAAGGTAAGGGAACCATGGTTTACTACAGAAATTGCATCTCTTGTTAAGCAGAAGAAGGAGGCTTATGTGACATTGAGACGAAATGGTTCAGATGAGGTGATGGAGAGTTACAGATTAGCTAGGGAGGATTTAAAAAGAGAGCTAAGGAGAGCAAGGAGAGGACATGAGCAGTCTTTAGCAGGTAGAATAAAGGAGAACCCTAAAGCTTTCTATGGGTATGTGAGGAATAAAAGGATGACTAGGGTAGGAACAGGGCCAGTCAAAGACAGAAGTGGGAAGTTGTGTGTGGATCCTGAGGAGATTGGAGAGATGCTAAATGAATATTTCCCATCTGTTTTCACTCATGAAAAGAAGAATATTGTAGAGGAGAAGAAAGAGATACAGAATATTCAACTAGAAAGGATCAAGGTTAGTAAGGAGTTATCATCAATTCTAGAAGGAGTGAAAGTAGACAAGTTCCCTGGGTCAGATGGGATTTATCTGAGGATTCTCTGGGAAGTTAGGGGGAGACAATGTTGGAGCCTTTGGCCTTGATCTTTGTGTCATCATTGTCTACAGGTTTAGTACCAGAGGATTGGAAGATTGCAAATGTTGTGCCCTTGTTCAAGGGGGGGGGGGGAGTAGAGATGACCCAGGTAATCATAGACCAGTGAGCCTTACATCTGTTGTAGGAAAAGTTTTAGAAAGGATTATAAAAGATAAGATTCACAATCATCTAGTAAACAACAAATTGATTTCAGATAGTTGACATGGTTTCGTCAAGGGCAAGTCATGTCTCACAGATCTCACTGAGTTTTTTGAGAAGGTGACCAAGCATGTGGAGGAAGGTAGGACAGTTGATGTAGTGTACATGGACTTCAGTAAAGCCTTTGATAAGGTTCTACATGGTAGGCTGTTGGAGAAAATGGAGAGGCATGGGATTGAGGGTGATTTAGCAGTTTGGATTAGGAACTGGCTTTCTGTAAGAAGGCTGCAAGTGGTGGTTGATGGAAAATATTCAGCCTGGAGTCTGGTTACTGGTGATGTGCCATAAGGATCTGTTTTGGGACCACTGCTGGTCATTTTCACAAGTGACTTGGACATAGGCATAAGGTAGATGGGTTAGTAAATTTGCAGATGACACTAAAGTTGGTGGAGTAGTGGACAGTATGGAAGAATGTTGCAGGGGGACTTGGATAAATTGCAGAATTGGGCTGAGAGTTGGCAAATGGAGTTCGATGCAGCTAAATACGAGGTGATTCACTTTGGGGAAGAATAACAGGAAGGCAGAGTACTGGATCAATGGAATGATTCTTGTAGTGTGGGTGTGCAGAGGGATCTTGGAGTCCATGTACATAGATCCCTGAAAGTTGCTACCCAGATTGATAGCGCTCTTAAGAAAGCATATGGTGTGTTATGTTTTATTGGTAGAGGATTGAGTTCTGGAGCCATAATGTCATGCTGCAACGATACAAAACGCTAGTCAGCTGCACTTGGAATATTGTTCTGGTCACCCCATTACAGGAAGGAGGTGGAAGCATTGGAAAATGTGCAGAGGAGATTTACCATGATTTTGCCTGATCTGGAGGGGAAGGTCTTATGAGGAAAGGCTGAGAGACTTGGGTCTGTTCTCATTGGAGAGAAGAAGGCTAAGAGACCTACGAGATGGTCAGAGGATTAGATAGGGTAGACAGTGAAAGTCTTTTTCCTCAGATGATGATGTCAACTTGTATGAGGGGGCATAGCTACAAATTGAGGGGTGAAAGATTTAAGACAGATGTCGAAGGCAGGTTCTTTATTCAGAGAGTGGTAAGGGCATGGAATGCCCTGCCTGCCAATGTAGTTAACTCAGCCACATTAGGGGCATTTAGACAATCCTTGGATAAGCACATGGATGATGGGATAGTGTAGGGGGATGGGCTTAGATTAGTTCACAGATTGGCGCAACATCGAGGGCCGAAGGGCTTGTTTTGTGCTGTATTGTTCTATGTTCTGTTGATTGGACCAAATTCATATAGTGTTAGAATGGACAAAATTAGTACTCTAAGATTGTCTGGACTGATTGGACTTGGATATGCTTCCCTATTTCACTTCAAATACGAAATAAATTGTCATTGTTATTAATCAGGCAAACTACTTTTCTAAATGTGATTGCAGTCAAGTGGAACAACTATATATAATTGAAAAGTTTCAATAGAACCCTGCATTGCAAATAAAAGAACGAAAAATCTCAGATAAGAAACCAGAAGTTGGGACACCCAGAGGTGAATATTGACACTATAAACAAAGAGGTAACATTGGGAATGAAAAAAGTTATTGGATAGTTGACACAGCAGCAACTAAGAAAAATTAAATGGCAATAGGAAAAAGTGAAAATCCTGAGCTAGAATCGAAGTGAGGTAAAATGAATATTTGAGGTCACAGTAACAGTATTCGGAAACTTTCATGCAGAGAGTGGTACGTGTATGGAATAAGCTGCCAGAGGAAGTGGTGGATGCTAGTTCAATTGCAACATTTAAAAGGCATCTAGATGGGTATATGAATAGGAAGGGTTTGAAGGGATATGGGCCAGGTGCTGGCAAGTAGGACTAGATTGGTTGGGATATCTGGTTGGCATGGACGAGTTGGGCCTTAGGGTCTGTTTCGTGCTGTACATCTCTATGACTCTATATTACAAACGATAAATCCTTCAAAATGTAACAACAAATATAAAGACTTTGCTCATCTACAAATCAAGTACTGATGATTTTCACCTGTTGATTATTTTATTACGCTTAGATTTTAGTAAAGAATAGAGGGATATTTTCAGTCATTGAAAGTTATTGTGAAATCCTTAGTAAGAAAGGTTGCTTTCAATCTTCAAACCTCGAACAAATTGTCAGAACTGCATCAAAGTTATAGGTGCAACAACAGATACAGGAAATAATGATCAGATTTTATCACCAAATAAATAAAAGTACATGTGTAATGAACTAGCTTTCAGCACAGCATGGCCCATTTTATGCAAAGTGAAAATGCCTCATATGTTGGCCCCTGTTTGTTACAGGCTTAATAAATGCATCTAATTTATGCCTCGTATTGCGATTTCAAATGACACTAATTAATGTAAATTGATGAGTCTTAAAGTGACCAAAACTTATTTGATATTATTTTAAGTGTAACTTTCAAGTGAATAATAAAAACTCCAAAAACCCCACACATCTTAAATTGTGACTGTGTTCTACTGAACATACCTTGCCACTTTAAGGTTGCATGGATACAGTAAGTAAGTTTCATCATGGGACCTCTAACAGCACTGCAGAAGCAGCATTAGAGCAAGGACTGATTCAAGGAGATGATCCACAATTACCTTCTCTAGGGATTGTCAAAAAACATCACCAATAATAAATTGTCAATCTGAATCCAGAGAGAAGGTTATGCCAGGAATGAGAGAGATTGTGAAAGTAGTGTATCAGTTTTCTTTTGTTGACTCGTTGTTTCACTACCATAATTTGCACTGGTGAACAGAATACTTCATAGCATTGAACCACAGTGACATTCTCTGTTGAAGGAAGAACAATTGTAACATAACTACTATGTGTTTACTGATTTGATAACTTGCAGTTAATTTCCAGAAAATATGTTGGAGACATTTTTGGTGTTGACCATAAATTTGGTGGTGGAATCCAGTCACTTTCCTAGATCAGTTCTAATCAGTATATGTTGTCACAGATAGCTTGACTTACTATATTTGCAAGTTAATCTAAAATGGAGAACTGAAATAACCAATTTCTTGCAAAAAAAGTCTTATATTTACATTTAAGTAAATATCTTTTAATTGTCTCCTCTTATGTTTGATGTGTTATAAACAAACGGCTGTATTTTTATAATTTAGCTTATTCCCATTTCTATAACTTGTTATAAAAATGGTAGCAGTCTGAATGTCACAATCTGCTGTAATGAATACTCTGTGACCATATTAATGTGGTGAGGTGGACAAAGGAAGTATTTTTTTCTGAATTTTGCTCCATTGATGCTGGAATTCTATGAATTAAAAAAAAGTAGCTGTTACAATTATAATGCCCTAGTATTATAATTTAATAAATTTAGTATTTCTACATTGTATAATTGCATAATCAACAGGTTTTTTTAATGGTTTGAATCCTATTCACACTGTACACTGTTAAACTGAGTGACCTCACTTTATTGAGCCTGTATTGTGCAATGCATACAGCTCATTGCATCAACTAGGAAATCATTACTTGCAGGAGATTTTAAGATAACTTATTAAAGCTGGGTTTATAGTTCTTAGGAAGTGACTGGGGGAAGAGAAACATGTTTGTGCTTTTAAAAATTATCTAAAAAAATTTGGCATTTAACCTTTTCACCATGGAGATGCGTTAAGCTTATTCACATTTATTTTAACAAGTTTCTTTTGAAGTAAATACTTATTGTTTTAAAATATATTTACATAAATGTACATAATTTACATAATTCTAATCCTCCGATTAATACAATGGTAATGCTTCTGTTTTGATACAACATTATAACTATAGTATGATGGTAGTATACTGAAGGAAAATACTAAAGTTTGAAAAGGAATTAATTTAAAAGGTTGAGTTAAAGACCTCAGATTATTGGATAGGTTTTAGTAATATAACCAACTCACTGGCCTTATTAAGCAATATATTCAATCTTAGATCTAACAGATTAACAAAAAGCAGTAATGTACATGCTTCATAAGCAATTCCATAGTTCCTATGCTGATCTTATCAATTCCGGTTTTACATTAGTTTCTTTCTGCAATGAGCTATGCATCTAACTACCACAAATGCATTGAAGTAGAAATTAGGCACAAGTTTCATTCAAGTTCAGGCTTTTTACTGCAGGGGCAGTATGTGCCAAAATCTAAAGATGAAGGATTGATAGAAATTGCTATTTAGGTCTCATGTGAGCATTAGAGTGGGATAGACTGTGCTGGTTGTGGCTCCATAGTCTGCTCACCAAAGTGCAAAATCATCTTTGACTGCTGATCTCATCAGAAGGCATTCTCAGGTAAGGTCCAGAATTAAATGTACTCTTTAAGCAGTAAATGTCTAGGGACATTAGGAGGCAAACTCTGGGTTTGTGGAATTAGAATGACCATAATGCATTATATCAACAGTCTTTTAATGAAAAATTAAAAACTTACTGCTGGATCACAGAAGAAGACTGGCTAGAGCATATTAAATTGCTCACCCTGTCATCTGAAATAAATTTTATAAATGAACAAATTAATGATGTTTAATGCCTAAAATAGACATCAGCCCATTCTGAACTGGTGCAGGAAGTGGGCAGCATGCCTTTTCCAGCATATAGGACTGCTCAGGTTCTGTTTTCACCCAGTGGCACTGGAGAACATCTATCCATGTTATTTTAAAGAGTTGTGCTATTGTTCTGATAAAGTTTGGAAGCAGAATGAAGACATACTGGAGATCCAAAAGCACTTTCCAACATAAACTGGATCACCTTCAATATAGTGGCATGGAAGTGCCCTTAAAAGCATTGTGGTCAACCTACAGTATGTGAACTGCAGTTGTTCAAGAAGGCAGCTCATCACCACTTTCCCAGGGCCAATGAGGGATGGGCATTAAATACTGGCCAGCCAGCAACATGCAATCCCACAAACGACTAAAAAAAAATTACTAACAACCTTTTAAGAGAAATATTCCTTTTTACTCTTGTAATTTCTATGAATTATTTGAAATGCTTACTATTGTGTTGACAATGCCAGTTCAGATTGACAGGAATCCAAGCAGGTTCCTGACATAAAAGACAATCATTTTCCATTTTTATATTTTTATCCCCCCAGGATCAAGAATGGTAGATACACAACTGCCTCTATGGCCCATCAACTTTGCGATGGGTACAATGGACCTTTCAGAACTTGCCAATCACACTCATTCTTTCGATGTGAAGCCATTTGCTACAGTCGACTTTTCCACTGTTTCTGCAGTTAATTATGAAGATCATGCTTCAACCTCTTTAAGAATTGATGAGAATTCTTCAGACTGTAAATATGATGAACAATTTCTGGACTACCAAAGTATGTTATTTTATTTGACTGTATCAGAATAATATATCTGATAAAAGCTAGCTATAATTTTAATACTTTTTAATTAATTTTTAAAATTTGGATTACAGTATTTGAATTCTCGTATCATAGTTAAAACATATTTGTGTCAAACTTTCCTGTTCACACATCTGGTTATCCTAATGAAAATGTTGAGCAATAATGAGAAATTTGATTCGGGGAATGGGAGAGCAAATGATAGCATTAAAATGCATTTCTGAGAATGACAGATAAATGCCTACCTAGCATTAATGCATGTAGATAAAACCAACATAATTAAAACAACATCAATTGAAATGAAGGACAGTGACAAACCACATATCCTACCACACACAAGGACAAAATAGCGATCAAACACATGATCTGCCCTGGGGAGTCTTGGGTTTTACTGTTTCAGGTTCAGGGAATAAAAGCCCAAATATTTTAGTTGAGTTACTGTTTATTGATGTAGAGGGGTTTAATTGATTAGTTATGTGAGCATTTTTCTACTTGAATATCAGGATTTGAAAATTAGCAGTACCTGTTTGAGGTTGCATCATTTTATGAATATCTCTAATTTGTAGCTCTACTTTAATGTTCAATGTGCAGTTATTCTCCAAGTCCTCTAATGCCTTATGATTTATGTAAATTTTGAATGAAACAAAATTACCTTTTACAGGTGCTATTAAAGTTGAACCATCTTCATTAAATGACAGTTCAGGAAAAGAGCTTTCATTTGAAAGGCTACAAGAAAATACATCCAATTCAGCCTTGTCTATTGAATGTAGAGTATGTGGAGACAAGGCCTCAGGCTTCCATTATGGGGTCCATGCATGTGAAGGATGTAAGGTTTGTTGAATTTATGTTACTATTATTAATCTATAAGAAAAAAGAAGCATTTTTGTAGAATACGGCTGTTTAAATATTTAATTATTTGTGTATTTTGTTGCATGTATATTTTTAAATTCCTATTAAGTAGGAAGGTATCATTGCAGCAGTGCTCAAACTTGTTCCTTTCTGAGAGTATAGTTAGTGCAGGAATTTAAAATTGTAAGTAAATTTTTTTTTAAAATTACTTGTTCAATATCTTTCCAACAAGATTAACTCATTTAATAGACCTGTTCCATCACTGATTGAATTTGATTTGATTTGCATAACAGGGTTTTTTCCGGAGAACAATCAGGCTGAAGTTGATGTATGATAAATGTGACCTAAACTGTAGGATACAGAAGAAGAACAGGAATAAATGTCAGTACTGCCGGTTTCAGAAATGTCTCATTGTCGGCATGTCACATAATGGTGGGTACATGTGAAATTGTCTCTAACTATTGTACATTAATTTCTCATATACTTCAAAATGTTGAATGCTTCGAGCATAAGAATTTGAAAAAGAGACTTATAAATACTATTATAGCAAATTTAAATCTATTATCACCCGTTTAAACATCACCCCTCCTCACTAACATACCCGTATTTGATTAAGAGCAGGCAGTAATTTTAAACATCGCTTCAGATCTTCCTACTCTCTCCAATCAAATGTGCAAGAATGCTTTGTCTTAACTATTCCTCTCTATAGAGGCATGTCTTTCAGCAGTCTTGCTGCAAACTTTAACTGAGTATGTGAGGATTCACATGTGTGGGCTTGTGCTGCAGCTCAACTATTAAATACATCAACACACCCTTTGTGTATTAGTCCTCGGGAGATGGATGTTGTTAGCAATGTTAGCATTTATTGCCCATCATCAGTTGCCCTTGAAAAAGTAGTGTGGAAAAAGAATCAATAAAACCTGGAATTGACTGGTATGGTCTGAAATAGTCTTGTATACCTTTAAATGGAGCTCCAATCATTTTCAAGTATTACTGGCTTTTTCTTCTGGCTTGAACTGCTATGCTAGACAACCCCAAAATTAATAATGTGCGCTCTTTTGCCAGTTCACTAACTGCAACTTTAATTGAATTACAAGTCATGAAGAGTCGATCTAAGCTCATTTACCCAACTGTGCTTAAGTTTTGATTTGGAGATGCCAGTGTTGGACTGGGGTGTACAAAGTGAAAAATCTCACAATACCAGGTTATAGTCCAACAGGTTTAATTGGAAGCACACTAGCTTTCGGAGTGCTGCTCCTTCATCAGGTGGTTGTCTGCAGCACTCCGAAAGCTAGTGTGCTTCCACTTAAACTTTTTGGACTATAACCTGGTGTTGTGTGATTTTTAACTTTGTGCTTAAGTTTGCTTTTGCTAAGAATGGTTTCAGCCACATAACATTCAGAACAAAAATCAGCCATGCTTCCTTTTGGATCACTACCCAACCATCCCTGTAGAAGGATTATCAATTTTGGGTTAGAAACAGGATGGAATACAGTGGTGATATTGAACAGTCAAGTGCTTTATCAACATTAAGCTTAAATTTTCTGATCAGGGTTGTTTTACACACTAACATTAAAGCAATGTATTGCAATATATATTAAAATAACATAATTGTAACAACTAAAATAAAACAAAGAACTGCAAATGCTTGAGGTCTGATACAAAAACAAGTTGCTGCCGATATTCTGCAGGTTTGGCAGCATCAATGGGAAGAAAGTAGAGGCAATGTTTAGAATCCAGTGACTCTTCTTCAAACCCGGCTGTGTTTCACCAGCAATTGCTGTTTTGTCTAAGATTTTCTGTTGTTATCCTGACTTATGAAGAATGAGTTCCATTAGGTAAGGAGAAATGGTTTCTGCAAATGCTTGAGGTCTGATACAAAAACAAGTTGCTGCCGATATTCTGCAGGTTTGGCAGCATCAATGGGAAGAAAGTAGAGGCAATGTTTAGAATCCAGTGACTCTTCTTCAAACCCGGCTGTGTTTCACCAGCAATTGCTGTTTTGTCTAAGATTTTCTGTTGTTATCCTGACTTATGAAAAATGAGTTCCATCAGGTAAGGAGAAATGGTTTTTTTAAAGGATGCATGGATTTAAAGAATAACTGGCAATAAATTGGCTCAAGTTAGAATCTCCTTTTTGACTCATTATCACTTCCTGGAAGAGTCCCATCTGGCTGAACTGGAAGAATAAAGGAGGGCTTTTGAAGTCCTCCTCAGACCTGAGCAAAATCTGATTCTTTAATCATTTTGATCTGACAGTCAAGTTTGCAATGCAATTCTATTTCACAATGTTATCAGTCAAAGAGCCAAGTAAAGACATAATAGTACTGAAGACTTGTGCTCCAGAACTTGCCATTCCCCTTGTTCCAGTATAGTTACAAAACTGACAATGTGGAAAATTGTCCAGGTATATCCTATACATAAAAAGCAGGACAAATCCAAACCAACCCCATCAGTCCACTCTCCATCATCAGGAAAGTGATGGAAGGTATCATCAACAGTGCTATCAAACAGCACTTACTGAGCAATAACCTGCTTAGTGAAGCCCAGTTTGGGTTCTGCCAGGTCCTGACCTCATTGCAACCTTGGTTCAAACATGGACAAAACAGCTGAATTCCAGAGATGATTGCACAATGTTCAGCATCATTTGTGACTCATTGGATACAGAAGCAGTACATGTTCCAATGCAATAACATGTGGACAATATCCAAGCTTGGGCTGACCAGTGGCAACTAACATTTGCGCCACACAAATGCTGGGCAATAACCATTGCCCATAAGAGAAAATCTAATCACCGCCCTTTTACACTCAATGGAGTTAACATAATGGAATCCGCCACTCTAAGCATCCTGTTACCATTGATCAGAAACTCAACTGAACTCACTATGTAAAACACAGCAGCTATGAAAGCAGGTCAAAGAGAGTATGGTGTTGGATGTATATATTAGCACGGGTAGAGGATTGGTTGATAGGAAACAGAAGTTGGACAAATGTCATTTTTAAATTGGTAGATTAACCATTGAAGTGCTGGTTGGGGTCAGTGTTGCACCTGCAACTGTTTATGATCTATTTTCATGACTCGGATAAAGTGGCAAGGATTGTAGCCACATCTGGTGATATCAAGATAGGTCGGAAAGTAAATCAGGAGGGGATACAAAGATTCTTCAAATAGATATAGTTTATAGTGAGGAGGCAAAAAATTGACAACAAAATTAAAATCAGAAAAATTGAGTTTTGTTCATTTTCACAGGAAGAATTGAATTGCAAGATATAAAGTGGAGAGTAATTGCAGTAATTGTCTGTATCCTTGCATAAGAATAACAAAAAAGTTACCAGACTGGTGCAGCAAGTAATCAGGAAAGCAATGCAATGTTTACTACAAGGAGGATGGAGGGGAAAAAAAGTGCTATACATTTGGAGTATTGTACCTAAAGTGCTGTGCACAGTTTTTCTTTCTCTTACTTAAAGAAGGGTATATTTGCATTAGAAACAGTTCAGAGTAGGTCACGTGACTGATTCTTGGGTTGAAAGAGTTGTCTTAGGGAAAAAGTTTGGCCTGTGCTCATTGAAGTTTATAAAAGTGGAAGGCAACCTTCTTAAAAGATATATGATTCATAAGGAGATTGATGAGGTTAGATATTGAGAGAACGTTTCCCACCTTGGCAGAATCTAGAACATGGGGACATAGTTTTAGAATAAACTCTCCCACTTAAGATAATAATGAGTAATTTGTTAGAGGGTTGTTTATCTTTGTCATTTAATATTTTCAAAGCTAATTGGATAGATGTTTGGGCAGTAAGAGAGTTGGCGACAGGCAGGAAAGTGGAGTTAAGGTCACAATCAGATCAGTCTTGAACTTATTTGAATTGTGATCAAGTTGATCGGCCAAATGGCTGACTCATGCTCTGACGTTTTGTGTGCAACCTGCATTTAGCAGCAGTTTAATTACTTCATAGCCTAATCTGTTTTTGAGGGTGTTTAGAGGTTTTTTTTTATGGGATGAAGCAAAACCTCTAATTTGATAACTTGAAGTATGCCCACAACATTTAGTTCGGAGAAGTCAGGTTTGTAAATGTGCCAAATGGAATTATTTAGTAGCAAATTGGCAGCAATATATAAAAGATAAGTCACAAATATACTGGATGTGCTAAAAGGAAAGGCATAATGTGTGCAGTTTAAATACATTGTGCTAGATGTTCAGCATTGTTATCTGGGCAGAAGAGGTAAAGGCATACCTTTAAGAAAATGTCCAATTTTTTCTAACATTGGAACTAATAGAAAGAAATTCCAGTGTATTCCATGAGCAACATGCAATGTTCCCCATCTGATTTCCCATTCGCAACTCTGCTTAGGTGATGTCCAGGTGATAAGGATGAAATTCTACTCTATTATTTTGGGTTTGGTAAAATTGCCCCTAACAATTGCCTTGTTAGTGCCTTGTGCTTGACACTAAATTCTAAATACAAAAATGTTTGCTTTGATATGTGCAAGTAGCAATTATGGGAAAATGTGGAGCAAAACTTGACCTTCTCTTGGGAAATAAGGCAGGGCAAGTGACAGAAGTATTAGTAGTGAGCACTTTGAGATTTGTGATCATAACTCTATTAGTTTTAAAGTAATTATGGAAAAAGATAAGCCTTCCATAAAAGTTAAAATACTTAAATGGGATGAAGCAAATTTTAATTGTTTGAGACAAGAACGTTCAAAAGTCGATTGGAGTAGACTGTTCACAGATGAAGGGACAACTGATGTGAGAGGCTTTCAGAAGTGTGATAATGGAAGTTCAGAGGCATTATGTTCCTGTTAGAGTGAAGGATAAGTTCGGTAAGAGTCTGGAATAATGGATGAATAAATAAAGAGTCAAGAGTACAAAAGAATCATAGATATAGACAACTGGGATCAAATGAATCTCTTGAAGAGTATAGGAGAGTGTAGATGTATTCTTAAGGAAATGAGGAAGGCAAAGAAGGTTACCTAGATTTGAAACATTAACTTGCTGTCACAGATGCTCCCTGACATGCTCTGAACTTCAGCATTTGATGCTTTCAGGCAAAGAAGGGTTATGAGTTACCATTAGCAGATAAGGTTGAAGATAATTCAAAGAGATTCTACAAGTACGTTACAAGAGCAAAGAGAGAGAATCGGGCGCCTTAAAGATCAACAAATTCATTCATGTGTTGAACTTCCGGTGATGGGAGAAATGAATAAATTATCATTTTGCATTTACTTTTACTGTGGAGGAAGAAATGGAGGCTTGAGACCTTGGGAAAATAAATATTGATGTTTTGAAAACAGTTCACCTACAGAACAGGAAACGCTGGAGGTCATAGAAAACAAAAATATGGATCTCTGGGACCTAATCAAATGTATCCAAAGATGTTGTGGGAAGTTAGGGAAGAAATTGCAGGGCCCCGAGGGAAAATATTTGTATCATGTATAAATACAGGTGAGGTGCTGGAAGATTAGAGGCTGGCCAATGGGACTAGGTTAATTTAGGATATATGGTTGATATGGACGAGTTGGACTGATGGGTCTGTTTCCGTGCTGTACATCTCTATGACTCTAAGCTGGGAGCTATAGACCTATGAGCTTGACGTCAGTGGTAGGTAAATTGATAGAGGTGATTCTGCATTTGGGAGAGGCAAGGACTGATTAGGGACAGTTAGTATGATTTTATGCAAGGGAAGTTATGTCTCTCAAACATTATTGAGTTTTTTGAGGATGTAACCAAAAAGATTGAGGGCTTAGCAGTAGACATCTTTTACATGGACTTTAGTAAAACCTTTGACAAGGTTCCCCATGGTAGACTAATTAATAAAGTTAGGTCATATGGGATTCACAGTGAGTTTGCTAATTGGATAAAAAATTGGCTTAACAATGGAAGACACAGCTTGGTGGTGGAGGGTTGCTTTTCAGGGGCCCTGTGACCACAGCTGTTCCACAGGTCAGTATTGGATTCACTTTTGTTTATTATTTATATAAACATATTGGATGAGAATATAGGAGGCATGGTTAGTAAGTTAGCAGATGACACAAAATTTGGTGGTATAGTGGACAGTGAAGAAGGTTATTTAAAATTACAAGGAGATCTTGGTCAATGGGCTGGAGAGTGGTAGATGGACGTGAACTTGGAAAAATGCGAGTTACTGCAATTTGGTAAAACAAACAAGGAAAGAACTTATACAACTATTGGCAGGACCCTGGGTAATGTTGGAGAACAGAGGCACCTCGGGGTTCAGGTACATAATTCTTTGAAATAGGCATCACAGATAGACAAGGTGGTGAAGAAGGCATTTGGTACATTTGCCTTCATTGGTCAGACATTTGTGTATAGGAGTTGGGATATCATGTTCAGGTTATACAGGATATTGATATGATCTCTTCTGGAGTGCTCTGTGCTGGTCAGGTCACCCTGTAATTGAAAGGATATTATTAAATTGGAGAGGGTTCAGAAATGATTTACCAGGATGTTGCCTGGAATGGAAGGTTTGTGTTATAAAAGTAGGCTGAGACTTTTTTTCCACTGGAGCACAGAAGGTTGAGGGGTGACCTTATAGTGGTATATAAAATCATGAGGGGCATGGAATAGCAAAGGTGACCCCACGGTTCAAGAAAGGGCAGAGAGTGAATACTGCTGAGTACAGAAAACCGAAAGGACTGCAACTGTTGGAAATCAGTAAGTATAGTTTAGTTAGCCTGATATTTGTAGGAATAAAAATGGAAATCAGAGCCACATTAGCAATGGCAAAAATTGCATTTACTTAAAAACTGTTCAGTGTAGGAATGAGTAAAGATCTTCATAGAAGAATTATGAAGACTATGATTGGAGTGTTTTATTATACAGGATTGAAAGGTTGATGTCAAGAAAATTGGACATCCATAGACTAGAAAATTGTGAGATGTGGTTCTGGAGAAGGATGAAGCAAGTTGCTTGAAGAGAAGAAATTCTCGGCATGGTGAAGGAAGAAAGATTGTCAGTGAACATCATCAAGAAAAGAGAACAAGTTTATATTGGATTTATCTGAAGCATGAAAACATACTGAAGAAGTTAAATGAAATAAAATTTTAAGAATAAAGACAAAAAGAGAGAAAGGCAATGATGACTTTAAACAACTTGAAATTAAAAATGGGAGATTCCTATAAGTGGCTGAAGAGGAAAGCACAATGCCAAAAAGTGTTGAAAATGAGTAGAGGACTCCTTAAGTAATTCACTGCTATAAACAGTACACTTAGAAAATTATATGATTGATCATAGTCAACACAGATTTATGAAAAACGAGTTATTTTTGATAAATTTGTCAGTGTTTGAGATTATAGCAAGCCAAGTACATAAGGGGAACAAACATATTTGTAAGCATAAATATTAGCACATTTGGACTTTCCCAAAAAAAGCATTTAATAAGACTCCTGACAAAATTTTATTACACAAAATTTGGACATGTGTGATTATAGATAATACAATAGGGTGGATTGAGTGAGTAAGGGAAAATAGGGAAAAGAAACAGGTCATTTTTGAGTTGGCATGTTGATACTAGAAGAGTTCTGCAATAACCAGTGCTTGGGTGTCAGCTATTTATTTGCGTATGTCAATGACAAGACTGAGTATCTGAGCTTGCTGCAGCTTCAAAGTTAGCTGTGAGATGGTGCAAAGAGGTTGCAGGGGACACAAAAAGCTTGAGTACCTGATGGAATCCAATGCGAAGAAGGAAGAAGTTAGACAATTTGGTACTAAAAGTAGAACAATGATATACTCTCTGGAGAACAAGTTGGATGAACTCTGATCACGGCTCAGCTTCCAGCGTGAACTGTGGAACTGCTGCTCACTCTGTTTCAAAGAAACCTGGCTCAACCCATTCATTCCCGACTGCGCACTTCAGGCTGATGGTTCTTCTATCCATCGTATGGACCATACAGTGTCCTTGGGTAAGACCGAGGGTGGAAGGGTTTGCTTTTTAATCAACAACTTGAGGTGCATGGATATTGCAACCCTGGGCAGCCATTGCTCCCTAAACCTTGAATTCCTCACCATCAAATGCCGTCCCTTCTATCAACCATGGGAATTTACCGCTGCTATACTAACTGCTGTGTACATACCACCACAAGCAAAGGTTGAGGAAGTTCTGGATGTGCTGTACTCCACCACTAACACCCTGGAGGTGGAACACCCCAATGCCCTGTTTATTGTAACTGGCAACTTCAATCAAGCCAATCTAAGGAAGATGTTGCCCAAGTACCATTAGAACATTACTTGCCCCACCAGGGGCGCGAACATTTTAGACCACTGCTACACCACTGTGAAAGATGCCTACCGCTCCATCACCCGCCCTCATTTCAGGAACCCTGACCATGTTTCTTTTCACGGCTGACTGGCAAAAGCTCAAGCAGGACACCCCTTCTCAGATACAGGTCCAGTGCTGGTCGGAGAAGGCAGAGGATCAACTCCAGTGCTGTCTAGAATCAGCTGATTGGGCCATGTTCAAACAGTCTGCAGGTACCTTGGATGAGTACGCCACCACAGTCAGACTTTATCAGCAAGTGTGTGGAGGACTGTATACCGAGGAAGTCAATCCGGGTGCTCCCCAAAGGAAACCCTGGAGAGAACTTGCTGAAAGCCAGGCGTGAGGCCTTCAAATATGAGGAATCCAAGTATGATCTTCGCAGTGCCATTAAGACAGCCAAGGACCAATATCAATCCAAACTAGAGACCCAGACAGACACCCGGCGACTATGGCAAGGACTGAATGATATCACGGGTTCTAAAAAGAAACAGTGCAAGATAGCAGACGATGATACGATCGCTCCCAGATCGTCTCAATGCCTTCTATGCTCGCTTTGGTTACACCTATTCTGACAAGTCCTCATGAACCTATCCCAACAGTCACTGTGTCAGAGGTCAGATCAGTTTTCCTTCATGTGAATCCAAGGAAAACAATGGGACCAGACAGAGTACCAGGTCGTGCACTCAGCATCAACTGGCAGAGGTCTTCTCGGACATCTAAAACCTCTCTGTGTAGCAGGCCACTGTCCCTGCCCGTTTCAAAAGGGCCATAATCATCCCTGTGCCTAAGGAGACTCATGCAGCATGTCTCAGTGACTACCGCCTAGTGGCTCTAACTTCGGTGGTCATGAAGTGCTTTGAAAGGCTGGCCATGGCATTAATCAACTCCAGCCTCCCTACTACTCTTGACCCACTCCAGTTTGCCTATCAGACTAAATATTGATACATTCCCCAAAAATGCCTTGAAAATATTGACTTACTGCCCGGAGACCCCTGCAACTACTGTGACACTCCATATTGTCACACTCCCCACATCAGATGCCATATCACTTGCCCTTCACTCCTCCCTAGAACATCTTGACACTAAGAACAGCTACATAAGAATCCTACTCATTGATTACAGTTCAGCCTTCAACTCTATTATCCCCTCGAGACTGATTACTAAACTTAGTGATCTCGGACTAAGCCTCACTCTCTGCAACTGGATCCTCAGTTTCCTGACCCACAGGCCACAATCAGTGAAGATTGGGGACAATATTTCATCCTCACTAATACTCAACACTGAAGCCCCACAGGGGTGTGTACACAGCCCCCTAGTGTACTCACTGTATACCCATGACTGCTTTCACAAATACTAGACTATTGCCATTTTCAAGTTCGCTGATGACACCACCATAGTCGGTCAAATCTCTGATGGCGACAAAACAGACTACAGATGGGAGGTAGAAGACCTGGGAAAATGGTGCACTGAGAACAATCTAGCGATCAATGCTGGCAAAATCAAGGAACTCATTATTGACTTTTGGCAGGATGTTACTCATGCCCCCCTACACATTAACAGCGCAGAGGTGGAACAAGTGGAGCATGTCAAACTCCTGGGAGTGGTCATCAACAACAAGGTTTCTTGGACTGTTCATGTGGATTTCACAAAGTCTCTTCTTCCTCAGGCAGCTGAGGAAATTTACCATGACGACGAATACCTTTGCCAACTTTTATAGGTGTGCAATCGAGAGCATTTTGTCTGGATGTGTCAGTACCTAGTATGGCAACTATACCATTCAAGATCGAAGATGGTTACAGAGAATGGTGAACTTGGCCTGGACAGTCACAAAGGCCAACCTCCTTTGGATTGATCGAATCCATCTACCAGGCCTGCTGTCAAGAAAAGGCTGCCAGCATTCTCAAAGATCCATTCCACCCTGGCAATGCTTTTCTACAACCTCTATCATCAGGGAGAAGGTACAGAAGTCTGAACACGCACCAGCCAGTTTCGAGACAGTTTCTACCCTACGGTTGTTAGAATACTGAATGGACACTCAGACTCTTAGCATTCACCTGTACCTGTCTTTTGGTTTTTTTGCTGCTGTTTACCTATTATTTACTTTCTATGTTATTTAACTGTGATCTGCCTGTATTGCTCACAATACAAAGCCTTTCACTGTGTTTCGGTACACGTGACAATAAATTCAATTCAATTGTTAAAATTGGTTTATATCTGGGAAATGTTGATTTTGGAAGGACAGGTGTGCCCTTGCATATGAATCGCAGCAGTCAACATTGAGCTACAGCAATCAATTGAGAAAGCAACTGGTGTGTTAGCATTTATTAAACAGCTCAAAACACAAGAGTAAGGACATTTTGCTGCAATTGTCCTGTTTCTAATGCTTGGAAACACTGCACTGTGCACAAGTTGGGTAACATGCATGTTACTTCCATGCAAGTGCAGTTAAAATTTACGACTAATTCAAGGGATTACAACATCTGTGTATGAGGAGCGATTGTGTAAAGGAAGCTGGTACGGCCCCAAATTTAGAAGCATGAAGGGAGATTTCATCAGGACAAATATGTGTTCAGGGGCTTGACAAGACAGATACTGGGAGGACATTTTCCCCTAACCAGGAAGTCTAGTGTTAGACAGCACAATTTCAGATTAAAGTCTGATTAATACACCTGTCAATCAGCTGTGGATCTTTGTGGTTAAATGAATAGTCATATTGCTGATATGACTAGTTAATATGCAGGTTATTTATCTTGTTAAACAAACCTTAACTTTTTGTATGGGATTTCTATCAGCGTTTTGAGAGCAAAAAAAGGAGGTTCCACCAGATTAACTGACTGCTGCTTCTTTGACTTTAGTGGGGTGGGGGTGGCAAATATCAAATGTGGAACTTCTGCATTAATCTTGTGCTTGTGCTAAATGGGGATGGACAGAAGGTGAGTTCTTCTGCTGCAGAGATCCCAGCCTTGTGCTTCCTTCCTTATAACATCTATTAACTGGATTTGCTGAAACCAGTGACTGTGTGTTTATTGGTTTTGGGTGGTTCTCCATCTTCTTAGTTATTTGAAAAGATTTCTGTTGTTTTGGTTGTGCTTCCCCCTCATGCTGCTGACTCTGATTCCCAAAGCCTGTCCATCGTCTGCAATGGCAGAAGTTAGGAGTGTGTTGGAATATTCCCAACCTGCCTGGATGTGTGCAGTTCCAACAACATTCAAGACAAAGCTGCCCATTTAATTGGCACCATAAACATCCATTCCCTCCACCACCGATGCTCAGCAGCAGGAATGTATACTATCTATAAGATGCACTGCAGGAATTCACTAAAAAAACCTGTGATAGCACCTTTTGAGTACTTCTACCTAAATGGCCAGCAGATACATGGAAAACCACAACCTTGAGGCCACTCAGCATCCTGACTTGGAAACGTATGGCCATTCCTTCACTGTCACCGTGTCAAAATCCTGGAATTCCCTTGCTAACAGCATTGTGGAACTACCTACTGCACACAGACTTCAGCAGTTCAAGAAGGCATCTCGCCACCACTTTCTCGAGGCTAACAGACAACAAACGCTGGCCAGCCAGCGACACCCACGTGCCTGGAGAGAATAAAACAAAATGAAGATTCAGGAGGTGGGATGATGCCAGTGAATGCTGACAGTTTATCATTAATAACTCCACAAATTGCATGCCAGTAACCTCTCTCCTAAACGTGCTAGCTCCTCTATTGACAAACACCTCAGAATGTGCTGGGTAAATAACTGGATTTAGGACCATGAATTGGAAATGGAGGATGAACATATAAACTTAGGACTTAGGAGCAGGTGTCAGCCATTCAGCCCATCAAGCCCCTCTGCCATTCAATAAGATCATGGCTGATCTGGTTGTGGTCTCAACTCTTACTTTTCTGTCTGTTTCTCATAAACCTTGATCCCCTGTCTTAAAAACATCTATCCAATTTACTTTTGAATGATCAAAATGAATGAATATTTCTGAAAACAAGTCAGTCCATATACTGCTAGGGTTTTGGTTTGAAACATGGCTCTTGGAGGAGTTAAAGCTAAAACTGGATGCTGAAAATGAGACGAATAAACCTTTGGAGTTAAACTCCATTCATGGATCAAAGTTTTTTTTATTTCTGAATGTTAAGGAGACTAAATAGGATAGAGAGAGAGTTTGTAAAATGACAAAAGTAAAATTGGGGAAGTTATTATAGATAGAGTTACAAACAAAGTTTAAATGAGCTGCTCTCCCACAGTGCAATAACAGAAACATGTTTTTATGCTTTGGAAGTATTCACCCAGATTTTACATAGGGAATGTCAGTGCTCTCCATTATTCTGAAATAAACCTAACAACATAAAAATTTAAGACTGGTATGTTCAGGTTTCATTGGAACTGCTGCCAAACAACTCATTGATAATGAAGATTGAATGTTAATAAGGAAGGATTCCTTCAAAAGTTTTCGATCCTTTTAATGCTTTGTTAATTGTGTCCATTCACCATGCTTTATTTTGCTTTGTCTTAGTTTATAAGAAATTAAACATACTTTTATACTTCCTGCTTTGCCGTCTTGTTTTAATTCACTTAAAAATCCATTCACTTGCACAGGAGTTAATTTTGCTTGTGTATCCGAGTGAGAGTTCTTTAATCTGACTGAAGAGCCAAGCTATTGCTTTTCTGATTCTCTCACATGACAGATCTCCTCTTGAGGCCATTATAATGTGTCCATTCCAATATAAATACCTGATTAACAGCATGGTAAATCTTCAGAGTCATACAGCACAGAAGAAGACCCTTTGGTCCAAGCAGGCCACTTTGACCATGCTCCCAAACCAAACTAGTCCCACTTGCCTGTGTTTGCCACATATCCCTCCACCTTTCCTATTCATGAACTTATCTAAATGTTATATCCGTGTATAAAACTTACTTTGAAAGTTTATTCCATACACCAAAAAAAGGTTGCCTCTCATGTATTTTTAAAATCATCTACTCTCAGCTTAAAAATATGCCCCCTTGTCTTAAAATCCCCCACCATAGGGGGAAAACACACCCGCTATTCACTTTAGGTATACCTCTCCTGATTTTAAAAACCTCTCCACGGTCACCCCTCAACCTTCTACTCTCCAGTGAAAAATGCCCCAGCCTATCCAGACTCTCCCTGTAACTGAAATCTTCCATTCACAGCAACATTCTGGTCAATCTTTTCTGATCCCTCTCCAATTTAATAATATTCTTCCTATACCAGATGACCAGATTAGATTAGATTCCCTACAGTGTGGAAACAGGCCCTTTGGCCCAACAAGTCCACACCAAGCCTCCGAAGAGTAACCCACCAAGACCCATTCTCCTCCGACTAATGCACCTAACACTATGGGCAATTTAACATGGCCAATCCACCTAACCTGCACATCTTTGGACTGTGGGAGGAAACCCACGCCGACACAGGGCGAATGTGCAAACTCCACTAGTGCTAACCACTGAGCCACTCCAGAAAACAGGCCCTGCAGCCCAACAAGTCCACACTGACCTTCTGAAGAGTAACCCACCAAGACCCATTCCCTCTGACTAATGCACCTAACACTATGAGCAATTTAGCATGGCCAATTCACCTGGCCTGCACATCTTTGGATTGTGGGAGGAAACCGGATCACCTGGAGGAAACCCACGTAGACATGAGGAGAATGTGCAAACTCCACACAGTTTCCAGAAGCGGGAATCGAACCCAGGTCCCTGAAGCTGTGAGGCAGCAGTGCTTCTAGGTTCAGCGTTCTTACTGCTGGGGGTGGGGAGTGATTTTTAATGGAGGCTTTGGTGGTGTCGCTTGGCAAATGTTCAACTCCTTTTGCCTTCTGGGAGAACTGCTGATATTACGTGGGTCTCACGCATTTCAGTGACCATTGGTGGATCATCTTCAGAATCAAGGAGCCTGGAGAGCAAATCCCAACCCTGAGAGCTGGCTGGCAAATCAAATGCTGGCAATCCTTTTGCTCACCAGCGCCACCATGAAGAAGGTGGCCAGACACTGCATCGCAGAGTTACCCAAGCCAGAGAAATGCTGTGATTTTGGGGGCGGGGGGTGGTTTCTCAGGTCAGGCTGAGAGGAATCAGAGGGCTAGTTTTCAAACAACCTCAACACATTAATCAGGTGCTGAATGCGTTTGTACGATGCCCACTACCACCTCCCTATCCAAGACCACCAGTAGCTCACACAATTTTTCTTGTTCATGCTACATGGCAATAGGCCTGCCTGCAGCTTGGTTAATACCAGCTCTGGTGGTATGAATCCCATATGTGTTCATTAATTGGTCAATCAATATTAGAAGTCTGATTATGAACCTTCCCAAGGCTGCAATAGGACGCTTGCAATCCCAATTCCCAACTTCCAAATGCCCTTGGTAGCACCAAACATGCCATGAAAGAGGCAATAAAATTTTCCCGTTATGATTCTTCAGTTTAACTACTTACGAAAACACACAATTGCTTGGTCCATTCACACATCTTCCAGGTGTTCTTTAGGAGGCATTTTGGTTCCCATGTTTTCAGTAAATTCCACTGCAATATCCCAATTAGGTCTACAGATAACTGTAAGAAATAGTTGGTCCACAATGTAAAACTGGCACCAATTTGTTGCTATTGGGAGGCTATGGGAATACAAGCTATACACATCATTCCCCATATAAAAAACGTCGTAACTACTAAGAGTAAACATTGACTGTAGTACAAAAAACTGGGACCTAAATATAATCATATTTTCTATCAAAGCTCTTTGTTAACTTCAGAATGGATAATGCATGTTTTAATCTTACAATTTACCTTTTATGACTGTGATTTAATAATAGCACATCAAATATATATTAAATTGTCCTTGGTTTTTATGCTTATTTTATAGCAATTAGATTTGGTAGAATGCCACAAGCTGAAAAAGAGAAACTTCTAGCTGAAATATCCAGCGATGCAGGACAACTGAACCCTGAGTCTGCTGATCTCCGTGCTCTTGCCAAGCACATGTTTGAGTCATACAATAAGGCTTTTCCTATTACCAAAGCTAAATCTCGAGCAATCATGGCAGGAAAAACGGGAGACAAATCGGTGTGTACATTTTCCAATGTGTTCGATGATACAAAAATTGAATGTTATTATTTTAAGCAGTATTTCATTTGATTGGCTGAGCTTAGCTACTGACATCACATTCTAACTCTTGTCTGTGAGCAATCTGGTCTTTGTACCCTCATAGGAACCAGTGAACTCTGTTAGATTCTCCCATCTCAGTCGATGACAGACCCCACCAGCTGTACTATTGTGTTGAATTGGAACCTCCATGAGACATCAGTTTTTAGCGGCTGAAGTCCAAGCAAGTTATAGCACAGCATCTATGCCAGAATGCAAATCCTCTCGCGTCCTGATATCTGCCATCCTCACTCTGCACTGTTTAGCCTCAATTCTTCGGTGGCAGGAGGAGTTCAGGGATAGAAATGGTGACCCTGCTCGTGTCTCAGGTGGGGGGTGTGGTAAGGAAAACGTCTTTCTTACTGGCTCCTTTCCCACATAGTGCCTCCCTACCCAAAATCTGTCTCTCCTTCCCCAGTGGTTGCACCATAGTCACTGGATTTTCTAGGTAAAAACAATGACTGCAGATGCTGGAAACCAGAGGCCCCACCCTCCTCTCATTTATTTCTCCACCCTTCAGGCACTCTGCCTGTATTCCTGATGAAGGGCGTTTGCCCGAAATGTTGATTTTACTGCTCCTCGGATGCTGCCTGAACTGCTGTGCTTTTCCAGCACCTCTAATCCAGAACCTGGATTTTCTATCAAATCCGCAACTCCCCTCTCCTCCCCAACCCTCCCAGGTCCTCTCCTCCCCCACTCTCCCAGGTCCTCTCCTCCACTTCCCTCCCATCCTTCCCACAGACCTCTCGACTTGCCTCCATTTTGACTGTAGGATTAAATGCTAGGGCCTACCTGTAGAGCTAGCAGTGGCTACTGCTTTTTCTGATGCTGCCAGTGCCAGACCAAGCTGCTGGCTGGTTGGAGTGTCTGACAACTCGCTGAGGGAGGCAACTCTGCTGAGTAAGTGAGGAGCAGAAGATCTGTCACAAACAATTAAATGACCATGGGGTGGTCGGCATAAGTACAGGTGCAGCGTGTCGGAAAAGCCTGTAAAATTCTTTCTTCAGAAGAATGTAAATGGATAAGAATCTGAAGTAACACATTGGTGAAAGCCTTTTGCTTTCATCCTAAAGTAATGTATGAATGAAACTAAAATGTATATCGCTGATGTAACATGTACTTATTTTTCTTATTATAGCCATTTGTCATTTATGACATGAATTCCTTAAAGGCAGGTGAAGAGCGCATCAAATTCAAACAAACACCATTGCAAGAGCAGAACACAGAGGTAGAAATCCGAATTTTCCAACGTTGTCAATTCCGTTCAGTGGAGGCTGTAAGGGAAATCACTGAATTTGCAAAATCTATCCCAGGGTTCATAAATCTTGACCTAAATGACCAAGTGACTCTTCTTAAATATGGTGTCCATGAAGTCATATTCAGTATGTTGGCTTCCCTGATGAATAAGGATGGACTTCTGATTGCCGCAGGCCAGGGTTTCATGACTCGTGAGTTTTTAAAGAGCCTGAGGAAACCCTTTTGTGATATCATGGAGCCCAAATTTGAATTTGCCATGAAGTTCAATGGTTTGGGGCTGAACGACTGTGATATTGCAATATTTATTGCTGTCGTCATACTCAGTGGAGGTAAGAAATGCAACTTTTAACTTGTGCTAGGAAAATATGATTTATGTATGTAGATTTTGTTGTTGCAGTCTGCTCTTTCAGCAACTTTTCTCGTCTCTTCTGAAGACATTGAGACCTGGCTGGGCACCAGTTTCACTGCTACTCCTTACTTTTTATTGCCTTAGCCTTTTGACCAGTAATCAACTGTAAACTTTTAAATAAATGCTTTCAGTCTATTCAACTAGAAGGGATATTCAAAGAACAATAAGTTCTACAAAAGGCCCTTGACCTAACTCATGCTAACAGTTATTCTTTGGACATGATGGAGCAGACGTCGAATATTGACCGTCTAATTTTCTGTTGTAAGATATTATAATTTGAAATGTATTAAAGTAACTAATTGTTTCAAAGTAGAGTCTTGCTGAAGGTGATGAAATTGCATCGTGTAATATTAAGCAACAATCAAACATTTATTATCTGCTGTTTTAACCGAGGGGTGGTTTAATATTGCAACTTCACCCTTACAACTTTGAGGACTTCAGCAATGATCCCTTTACATTTTCTTGGTTATTTGTAAACCTGTTTATTTCAGTGTGCAGTGCCTTTAAGTTACACCATGTAGCTATGCACCTGATTATCTCGAAGAGGATGGATTGAGAGCAGCCAGTTCTTCAGAATACTGTGTGGTCACATAATCATTTCAATTCCATGTTTCTATGAAATCGATGTTAATGTGTTTGTCTCATTAATTAAACCTAATATGGTTTCTTTTTATGCACAAATATTCCAGTAGGATATCTTGTCATGTCCTCTTTAAATTAGTTGCACGTCTATGAACTGATAATCGGCAATCTTGTAAAGACTCCATTACACATTTGAATTGGGACCCTACAGTGCCTTTGAAATTTTGATCTGTATTGAGCATTTGCCAACCAGTGCTCAAGAAAACTACCAATTGGAATGGGAATGGAAAGGATTAACTCTGGAAGCAAAGTGCTGTTCAGCATGCTCCTTGCAAGCCAAAAACAATCAGAGTTGCTTTGCTCATCCTTCAAACACATTGTGACCAAGATCTCTTTCCTCCTGTCCCATGTTGCTGTTTGCTGCAGACTCTACCCTCTTGTCAAGGTTAGAGTGGTGCTGAAAATCACAGCAGGTCAGGCAGCATCTAAGGAGCAGGAAACTCAATGCTTCGGGCAGGCGCCCTTCATCAGGAATCATCAGGATGCTGCCTGACCTGTGATTTTCCAGCACCACTCTAATCTGCAGTCCTCACTTTCGTCTACCCTCTTGTCACTGACTTTCCCATTAGCTGGTGACCAGCCATGGAAAGACCAGATTTTTAAAATTATAAGAAAAGTCCATCTTTAAAATTCAACAGGACCTCTGCATTGTAAATTTTATCAGACCCATTGAATCTTATCACACATGCCCAAGTGGAGGTGGGGCGAGAAAAGGAGCAATTATTCCATAGTGCTTGTTCTGGTTCATTGAAATCTCTATCTAATTAATCCCACTGCCCCATTCTGTTCCTATTGCCTAAATATGATTCCTTCTCAGGATCCTTTGCCAACCAACTGAAAACATAGTGAATACCCTGTTTAATGAACCTACTGAATACATTTCACATCCTGGCTCCTGAATGATCAAGAGGAAATTTGATTGACAAGTTTCCAAGAGTCAGGTGCTTTTCACAGAAATGTTATAACTTTTTGCAACAACCTATTCAGTGTCCGATTTCAAGCCTGAGTATTAAATTTGCTATTGTGAATTGATGCTTTAAAAGTAAAGTCCATCTTTTTTTTAATTACTAAGAGCTTGAAGCTAGGCCTCAAACATTTGCAAGGTCAGAAGTCAGACTACACCAGATTATAGTCCAACAGGTTTATTTGAAATCGCAAGCTTTCAGAATGTTGCCTCTTCATCAGGTGAAGTGAGAGAGAAGCTCAGAATTTATAGCAGAATTTATAGGCAGAGTGATCAATGGGCAGGGAGATAAAAATATTGTATAAAAATGATGTGAGTAGAGTGTCGACAGGCCACAAATGTTTTCAGAAGGGTCTATCTTCATAATCAGGAAATGAAGCAAAATTAGCGAAGAAGTGTTGCTGTCTGTTTTGTATGATAGAACATATTAAGTGTTACATTTCCTGTGAATGCTACTTCCAAACAGAACACTAACCTTGTTGATGTGACGGAAGCAGTTGTCTGTCTAAAGATGGCACTACCTGGATTAAAATAAAGTGACCTGCAATACAGAATAAAATGACTTCATTAGCTCAGCAGCCTCCATCTCTCTCATACAGCTTCTGTGGCCTTCCAGTCTTCCTCCCATGCCCAGTCTTCTCATTAGTTCTGGACAAGAAAGAGTTGTTTCCTGCCTGACCCTACTCCTCTTGCAGGCGGCCTCCCCTCCCTCAGTTGCGAGGTGAATTCTTGTTAGTTTCTTTACCTCCGCTTAGAAATATGATTAAATTTGGTAAGCCTCCCATCCATCCCTATTGCCTGCCCCTACTCCTGCAGCATGCCCAACCCCACAGTGCCACACTAAGCCTTTGTTCCTGCTCCTCCTGTGGCCCCAGCCTCTGCCTTACCTCCCCAACCCTTCTTGGTATAAGCTAATAATGATGCCATCTCTCATTGGATGGGTGACAGTGTTGGCAAGTGTGAGGACACTTCCTACAGCCTGTCCTGTCACTGCCAGATCACCTCGCATGCACGGCAGCCATGTTTCGTTATTGATAATCCCTCCGATTGATAGGAATCTGTGTTTTTAATTCCAATTATCATGAAAATTTATCTATATTTAAATCACTCTGAACAGGGAAACATCACACATGACCCTTATCTCACTTCCCTAGATTATGGTGGGAATTTACTGCTTCATCAAGATGCAGGACTCTATTCAATGCCTATTTCTTGAGAAATAAAGTACATAAGTAACCCAACATAACCACAGTGTGGGATGGATACATTTACATCGATGTTATCCTCCCTTTATTTTTAAAATTGACAATCAGAAAGTTACGCAATTGTCCAAACCTGTTAAGAAAACATATAGATTACACGTCTTTGCAAAAACAATAAGGCTACAAAGTGTTTTTGTTACAATATATCTTTCTGAGAATTTCTTCATGAGTTTTCCAGTTAGCTGCGATAACTTTATCAGAAAAGTATGGATGTATATCTAAAACTGCTTCCCACCAAAGTTAGTGTTCAATCAGAAAAACTTAATGAAACTTCACAGTATCCAGTAGATTTCTCAGTATTTGCAGGTTAAAGTACGGTTCAGCTAAACAACAATGAGGGACTAATGGACAACGTTTATCCCTCAACCTGCTCCTAAAAAAAACAAATTATCCATTTATAATACTGCCCTTGTCTCACTACTGTTTGTGGTACCTTGGTCCATGAAAATTGCTGCATTTCCTACACTGTAACGACGAGAGCACTTCAAAAGCACTTCCTTAGCTTTAAAGTGTATTGGGATACCTGAGGATGAGATGGGCACTATATAAATGAAAATATTTAATATAAAATGTTTGAAGTGATTTTGAGCCACTAATTGTACGACAACTACATGCCTTTTGTAACCGACATTAAACTAACAATGCCTCCATGTTGACAATGTGTTAAGTTTAATTGAAATTTAAAAATAATAGTTAACCTGTGTCATTTTTTGAATTACTTTTCAGGCTGAATAGTTAGGATCTAGTTTGCGTTGAAACTAGCTTGCCTAAAGCTGAATTAATATAGTTGAGAATCATGTTCTTGATGCTTTTATGGTGATTACTGAAGTTAATACTAAAGGCTAAACAAGCACAATGCCATCTCTGCTCCACACGAGAAGATCACTTTTCCAACTCAAGTTTGAGTAACTGCTGTTGAGTATAGAAGTGCTGTTTAGAACTTTAATTCAAACATATGGTGCAATGTTCATGAAAAATGCTTGGCATAAACATTCATCCCTATCAGAATTTATTTACTTACTTTGATCGCCCAGCTCTTTGACAAACACCCTGCAAAAGCAAGCAATTTTAATGGTCTTGCCTGAAGGTTGGCTTTTCACATTGAATCAGAGAAATAAATCTTTGTGCTTCAACATTCTTGGAACAGATAATATGCATTGGATTTAGGGCACGCAATTCAGATAAAATCACAGATATTTCTTTTTTTAAATGACTTTGTGTTGATCACAATGTAATGCAGCAGCGATAATAGCTATATTAGGTATCCTGATCACAAGCTTCACAGTTAAACCTGGTGCAAGCAGAGTGAATGTGTCCCAAAAAAGGAAGGCGCACACTTAACTTATCCTTTTCATTTCTTGTCTATTACAAGCAAAATGATTAGCAAATACATAAATGACAATGCAATTTGAACATTTTTAATTGGAGAATCATGGTAATTCAAAGGGGTTTAATTTATCCAGAAAGTGAAAGGGTCTGCTAATTGCATGTAATGCAAGCAAGGCTAGTTCATTTGAACGGCTTTTATCTGTCAATTTTGAGCTGCATTGCAAATTACCATAATTTGAAATAAAAACAGGCAAGGTCAGAAATACATAGCTGGTCGGGTTGCCAGGCCTCCTGAGTATTTTCTGCATTCTCGGTTTTATTTCAGATTTCCAGCATCCACAGGATTTTGCTCAATTTAGTGCCACAAAATTTGCCAAAGATCCTTACCACCTTCCAAATCCATGACCACTTCCATCTAGAAGGACAAAGGCAGCAGATACCTGGGAACACCACCCACCCGCAAGTTCCCCTCCAAGACATCCTGACTTGGAAATATATCACCATCCCTTCACTGTCACTGGATCAAAATCATGAAATTCCTTCCCGATGGCATTGTGAATCTATCTACAGTTCATGAACTGCAGCTGTTCAAGAACGCAACTCACCACCACTTTCTCAAGTGGTAAGTGATGGCCTAATGGTATTATCACTAGACTATTAATCCAGAGACCCAGGTAATGTTCTGGGAACCTAGGTTCAAATCCCATCATGGCAGATGATGAAATTTGAATTCAATAATAATCTGGAGTAGAGTCTAATGATGATCATGAAACCATTGCATCTAGTTCATTTATGCTGCTTAGGGAAGGAAACTGCCATCTTCACCTACTCTGGCCTACAGATGACTCCTACATAAATGTCATGACTCGGAGATGCCGGTGTTGGACTGGGATGTACAAAGTTAAAAATCACACAACATCAGGTTATAGTCCAACAGGTTTAATTGGAAGCACTAGCTTCCTCGGAGCAGTGCTGCAAAAGCCAGACCAGTTAAAGATGGCAGTTTTGTTCCCGAAAGGACATATTTGAAATGGATGGGTTCTTCAACAATTGGCAATGGATTTGGGGTCATCTTTACACTCTTAATTCCTGGTTTTTTTAAATTGAATTCAAATCCTGCAATGGTGGGATTTGAACACGGGTCCCTTGAACATTAAGAACTCTAGATTAACAATCCAGCAATAATATCAGTAGGCCGTCGTCTTCCCACTATTTAGAGCTAAAGTGGGTAAATAGATCATAATATAAATCAACCATGATCTAATTGGTAAAACAGGTTTAAGGAATGAAACATCTTCTCCTGTTCCTATTTAAGTAGCAGGTTACTGACTGTCATTTTTATGTGGAAGGAAGTCTTTTTTTCTTCTTGAAAAAGGCTATTTCTCCCATTATATTTCTATTCAATTGTCCCCAACATTACAAACAAACTCCCTGTCGAAGAAGGCAAATATATCCTCAGACTAACTGGTTACTAATATTAATTATGAACTGGTTACTAGGTACTTGCTCACCCATTTTTCTTTATAGGAATTTTTTTTGTTATTTATTGCAAGTGGAACTCAGGGGTAGAGGTCCAACACCTTGGCTGAGATTCTCTGATTTATTGTTCCGGGAAGCAGCCCATCACAAAAGCCTCCACTCAGTTCACCCACTGATGACTTGCATGAGACCTCATACATTCCCTGTTTTTGTTTTCAGAAGATTAGTTGTAGATGACAAGGGGGAAATGGAATTTGTGTAGTGTAACTGATTGTATTCTTCATAATTGCTTTTGCAATTTTCTTTAAATGTAGCATGTCCACCTTTTGTATTCTGCACAATTTTGGCTGATCAGCATCATACAAAGCATGCATGGGTTTCAGTTTTAAAACAGATGTTTCACCACTAGAGCCTTTTAGATTCATGTTTTCCTCTGTCCATTTCAGTTGATGATAATACCAATTTAAAAACTAATTGCTTTATGATATTAGAGAAAGTTGCTTGGAAGAGTTGTCAAATTTAATTGTATAAATGAGTAGGTATAAATGAGTATACATTACGAAATCAGTGTAATCAACTTTTAGTAGTCAATTTCTTCATTCCCATTCATAATTTCACCAAATCTGAGCCCTGGTCAGCACATCACATTTTTAAAGTATCAAAGGAAAATGAAACTATATTTTAAAATAAAAAGAGGTCAATTAATATTGAATAGTTTGGTGAACTGCTGGGTTTTTTTGAGGTTCTGATTGTGAAATTCATTGTATTTCATCAGCAGCTTCAACATTAAACCCAGGCAATTCTTCCCAAATCTATCTGGCTCTGTATCTCTTCCTCCTGTTAGGACTTAAAACATACTTGTGTGGTCATCTTTTTTAATGCCTTCAAATATGGCTACATTTCTAAATTTATTATAAAACACAACCAAGAGACATCCTGAAATTATTGCTTTAGAAGTATGATTCAAATCTAACATTTTTTGATCAGAAAATGAAACAGTTTGTCATTTTATTCTAGATCGTCCTGGATTGATAAATGTTAAACCAATTGAGGAACTGCAAGATAGCATCCTTCAAGCACTTGCCCTTCAGCTTAAGATAAGCCATCCAGATTCACCACAATTGTTTGCAAAGCTACTTCAAAAAATGACTGATTTAAGACAGATCGTCACTGAGCATGTCCAGCTTCTGCACACCATCAGGAAAACAGAGGCAGAAATGAGTCTTCATCCACTCCTGCAAGAAATATACAAGGACTTGTATTAGAAAGTGTTGCCTTGAACCACATTCAAAGAAAGGTTCCTTTCTCAAATTGCACTGTTTCATTGTCCAGTGTAACAACGAACACTTAGGAATGGTGGCTTTATTGGGTACTCAAGCAATAATTTGCAGATTTGCACACAACTCCATTGTACACAAGAAAAACAGGCATAAATGTTGAAGGTTTTCTTGCTGTTGATGTTGTCTATTGGGGATGTGACTGAATAATGCGTAGAATTGTTTAAGTGCCTTGAAAATTGTTTAGTCTATGAATGATTTTGAGAAATGTCTATCAAACAGTTGAGAATAAAGACTAAAAGTCTAGTGTTCACAGTTTAAATTGTCACTTTTCTGACAAACTTAACTTCGTAATCTTTCAGGATCATATGTACTGGCCATTATTATCATAATAATTGAAACTTCACTGACACTGTTTACGTGAGTGCTGGTGGCAGTCATTATGCAAACAGTTCAATTGGCAAATTACTTATGTTAAATTTCTATCTGTTTTAGGAAATGTCTTCTCAGCCTATTTAGTGTTGTTCAAGATGGGCATCCAGATTTCACTTTTTGTTATTCAGTACCATATGTTCTGTATTTTTAATCATATGTTTAAAGATTGTTTTTTAAGCTGTTCCCACCAAGAAACTTTGCAATTGGATTGAGCTATCACTCATAAAAGGGGAGAAGTATTCTAAATGAATGTTCTAAGTTCTCAGTTAACAATGTGAAAATTAATTGTGTACTATTGTATAATGTACCAACAGCAAAACAGAATTACACTGGATTCTCCAAATGAACAGAAAAATGTAAAATCTGTTTATATGCAAAATATTGACCTCAATGATTCAAAACCTTAAGTGAAAGAATCCAAAAAGGCTACTGTACATTGAAATTATTAAAAATACAATTTGAGAACATATTAGACATTTTACAAATGCTATCATAATTATTTGAACTATAATTATTTACATTGATATTGATCTAATGCAAGTTATATAACCATCCATTACTTTAATTTTTTAAAAGTACAGATGTAATAATAAAACTTTAAATCCTAAAATATCAGAAATCCCTTTGTTCATTTTAACTTTGTTATCAAGTGAGAATTAAAGGGAAACTTTTAATAACAGAATAAAATCTTGTTCCAAGATTTTTCTCCCCACTGATGTGAATTTCCTAAACTCACCATCATATTTTGAATTTGTGTATTGAATGTTTGTGAATTTTCATGTGTTCTACTCGATGTATAGGTTACCTATGTTACAGTTCCACACTTGTTATGTCACTAAACTGGATTAGTCTGGCAGAAAATATAACTGCTTAGAATACTATTTGATAAATAATCAAACTGGTTGAAATACTGGAAAGAATGTAAAAACCAGGTGATAAAAATATTTTTCAGAAAAGGATTCTCATTATAATCCTTAATTTAAAACAAAACAAGCCACTATTATTGACTTTTATACATTAATACATTAGTTCCTCATGCACATTTTACAGGTTGTTGAGGCCAGTTTTCCAGTGAAGCAGCTCAGAGGGCAATTGGGCCAAGTGTAATCCAGCCCCTATTTTAAAACATTGCATGTTGTCTTTATATTACTGTGCTATTATTAATTCTTATTTACACATTTGTAATGGAAAATTTCCACTTTCACTTCTTGTAGTTACATTCCTTCTACTTAGTGGGCTGCAGCAGTTCCACTGCTGAGAGAAAACTAATTGCATGATAAGTTTGTGCAGAATGTGTACAGATTATATTCAATCTGTTTTAATCATTTCATATATATCGTTGATTTGAATCATAAATGCTAATGAAATCAAAAAGAACACAATAACTAATGTGAGAGAATTAATATGAACAAAACTGCTGACTCAGCTGATTAAGGATCTATCTATTCAAGAAATAACTTCCAATCCTTCATTCTGGAAGACCAATATTCAGTCAGCAATGTACTTAAGAAAATGTCAATTATTTTGGCCATTTTTTAAAAGGATATATTGGTGGGATGACCTTTATTTAAAATAAATTTGTAAAAAGTGCATTAATTTCTAACTTGTTACCTCAAAGTGCTTTACATATTAAATAAATGATCATCTAAAAGATTTCTAGTTATTAATACAGGATAGTCCAAACATTACTACCATAACTTGTCATTTCATCATTCTTGGACCTTGGTATGTGCAATATGGTTCTGTGTTTAGTCACGCAACAGTAATTCTACAATCTTATTCAATGAAATTGTGGAGTATTTTTGTTATTTTTCTAAGAGGAATGCATTAAATGCAAGTATTTGTAGAAAGATTTCATCTTTACATAGATTTGATAAGAAATGGGTTAAGAATGTATGAATTTCTTCTCAAACTGGGATGCATTTATGGGAATATTAGACAGCCCCTCTGTTTAAGAATGTTGTCTGCATGAGCCAACAGAAATGATTGTGCAAATCATCTGGCAAAATTATTTGCCAGATTTATTTATGATATATAGAACAGCCAGTAAAATGCAGCCCTTTGTGAATATCAGTGTCTCCACTGGCTTGTGAGAGAAGGAGGAGCAATAGTATTCTGGATCTCTTTATTATATGGAAACTTGGCAAAATGACATGGGACTTCATCCTGCTGTTGGTGTTAATGAATCTGTTGAATCAGCATATTCTCAGTATGGTCTAGATCCCCAGTGATTACATTGTGCCAGATTTTCTTCATACTTTCTGCCAAATGATCAACAATTTGCTTAGGTTTCATTTTTAAATTATGGATAATGTTCTGAATTGCTGTTTTTTTCTAACGAGTTATATCATGCAGTGAAAGCTATTATTGTTCAGTATGTTTGAAAAATTTTCATGAATTACTGTAAATTGAAATCTGTAAAAGCTAAACCAGAAAAAGATTGCTTTTGTGTTTATTTTTGGATGTTCAACAAAGCTGAGGAATTCAGCCTGATCACATCCTGGGGCATTACAGTCCTAAAAGTGAGAATGAACATATTAAATATGTGATGTACTTTTAGTTTCCTACAATCAGAATATTTTGTAGTGCCCTGCTTAATTTTTTGATACAGTAATTCAAAGAACACATTCCTGCAATACAAATTATTGAGCTGGATAACTCCAATTGCACCTTTTGAGGTAAAACTATGCTATTTTTTAAAACAAGTTTGTCAGAATTAATAGGTTTACCTATTGTGCAACATTATTATTTAATAACTGTGTAAACCATTTCATTTTGTGTGTTGAATTTGTCTATTCAAGGGATCACTTAAGACTTGACTGCATTTAACCTGAGCCGCGTTTAAGATGACAGTTAGTCAATGGAAACATAACTAAATGTTCAATTTATTTTTTATTTCTTTCAAACACAATTAAGATTCTAACAAAATCATTTTGAAATTGTATCTAAGTGATGATATGCAATGTAATTGTGGATTTTAAAATGAAGTGTCAGATATTTTACACTCTGGCTATAACTGGCATTCAGGGATTCTTTTATTTTATTATCAAGCTTTGGTTCGAAAACATGCATCTTATCATGTACTAAAAAATATTTGCTGTAATTTTAAAATGTTCTAGAACAATGTTGAGTGAATACTTGTATGCTGTTATCAGGAGTATTTTTTTTAACCATAACCAATAGTAGATAACTGAGAAAGAGAAAAATCATGCAGCACTAATTTGCAACCAGCAGAGGCTGCTGCTACAACTATTATGTAGAGGTGCCAGTGTTTGACTGGGGTGGACAAATGCAAAAATCACATGACACTGGGTTATAATCCAACTGCTTTATTTGAAAGCACAAATTTTCGAGAGCGCCCTGCTCTTTCCTCGGGCAGCTCAGAAGGTGTGGGGGCTTCAAAAGCTTGTGGTTTTAAATAAACCTGTTGGACTATAACCCGGTGTCGTGTAATGTTTCATTTCGGCTACAACTATTGGCAAACTGAATTAAAGAAATCTTCGTTGCATTCAAGGGCTTTGCATCACAGAACATTGAATGTGCTTTTTACTGAAATTACTGGTATGAGTGTTTTTCATTTTGTTCTCAAATTCACAGCAATTTATTTATTTAGTAAACAGAAGCAATTTATTCCATGTAATTCAAAAGATGGATTTGAAGGAAGTATTGGATGAAAAAGCAAATCATAAAATTTGAATCACTTGTCCTACATAGCTGTTATTACTCAGAATATTTTAGCCATGTAAACTTGTAATTTTAATAGTTTTCAATTAAAGTTCTGTATTTTAAACTATTTTAAATAAAAACAACTGTTGAAAATTGAAGACTTTCTTTACTATGAATGTATACATGAGATTCAGCGAAATGATATTTCCAGATCTTATACAGAATTTCTAATTTTCTAAGAATTATTCTTCTGTGTGAACTGTTACTTGAATTATGTTAGTACTGTTAGGAATTGTGTTATAAAGTGAATTAGCATCACGTCTTTTCATCTCTGGTGCCTGGAATCAGATCTGGATTGATGGTGTGAGAGCTCCCCCTCTATTTTAACAATGTTTAAGTTATGGTAGTCTTAATTCAGAACAGCTCATTGAATATTATTCTTAGAGTTCATATTTATAGATGGGCTGAGGACTGGAAAATTTTACACTGCAGGAGGTGCTGCTCAGAATTCTGAAATTCTTATGTGAATGTATTCCAGTATCTAGGTTAACATTCGAGAAACAAGTGGCATCACAATATTCAATCCTTCACTGCTTTTAACATTTTATTTCATTATATTACAAGACTGGATGCAAAATGCATCATAGACATTCTACTTGTGGATTAATCATGGTAAATGCAGCATTACAGTGAATCGGGGGGTGTGAATGGGACGCTCTTTAGTTGTCAGTGCAGACTTGAGGAGCCGAATGGCCTCTATCTGCAGTGTAGGGATTCATTGATTCTGTAACTCAAATGTATTGATTTTTTAAATCAGCAATGAATCTAAATACTAAGAAATCCATCGACAACCAGCCAAGATTAAAGAAAACATTTCATTTTCTGCTTCCTGAAAGTAAGAGCAGTTACCTGCTGACAGGAGCTGGACATTTGCTTCTCTAGCTTTCATCTAATTCTACCTTCATCATGATGTCCCTACATATCATATGGACTAATGTCCTCCTCTGCCCTTCATGTGGCATTGCAAATCCACTACATCAGGTATAAGAGGGGCAACTTTTTCACACAGAGTGATGCATATATGAAATGAGTTGGCAGCAAAATTACAAAATTTAAAAGACACTTGGCAGGTTCATGGATAGGAAAGGTTTAGAGGACCAAACAAAGGACTAGTTCAGTTTGAGAAACCTGGTCAGCATGAACAAGTTGGGCCGAAGGGCCTGTTTCCATGCTGTGAGACCATATCTCTCCCCACATTAGCATTTCATGCTTTGGGTTTGGGAACACCTGAATTTTGCATGCTTCTGCCAGGTCAATTGACACTCAGTGCAGTTCACTGTCTGTGAAGGTTTCTGCCTCTACCAACCTTATATTATAAAATAATAGAATAGAAGTATGTTATCATGTTTATTTTGCATCAAAAATACTATGAAAAGATTTATAAGTAGCCTTAATATGGTGCCTGTATTAATGACAGAATTCACATATAACTTCTTTAAAAAGTAGAATTCAGACACAATTCATTGCAGTTCAGTTAATGGCTCCAGGGCTCAGGTAAAGACGATCAAGGAATGACTGAATACCTGGGAGACACAGCTAGGGCGAGACCACCATTCTGGGACAAGGCGACCATGCTGGGCCAATGGTATACTGGGCCAGAAGCCTCCACCAAAGAAGGCCAGGCTGAGATTACCCACTCCTGGGCGAGACCACCTGCTGGGCCACTGGAATACTCGGAAACTGATGGCAAAGAAGACTTCCACACGAGGACGAGACCTTCAGGCCAGGTCAAGACCACCACAGCAGCACGGTGGATCAGTGCTGCTACCTCACAGTGCCAGGGAACCCGGGTTCAATTCCAACCTCTGGCAACTGTCTTTGTGGAGTTTGCACATTCTCCCCATGCCTGCGTGGATTTCCTCTGAGTGCTCCAGTTTCGTCCCACAATCCAAAGATGTGCAAGTTAGATGAATTGGCTAAATTCCCCGTAGTGTTCAGGGATGTGTAGGTTAGGTGCATTAGTCAGGGGTAAATATAGGATAATATATGGAATGAGTCTGAGTGGGTTGCTCTTCAGAGAGTCGGTGTGGACTTGTTGGGCTGAAGGGCCTGCTTCCACACTCTAGAGATTGTAAGGATCCTGCTGCATATTTAGATGCACACTTTTAATGTCAAAGCATACAAGGCCAAAGGCCAAAGGTGCTGAAAAATAGGATTAGAGTCGTTCATGCTTTTTGACCTGTGCAGGTTCAATGGACTGTCAACTTCTATGACACATATGCATCTTGTGCATCTGCACAGGATCCATCTCATGACTCCCAGCTTCATTTCTTAGTGCTCACTCATTTTGTGCTTAATTAGAAACCACCAACTTTTCATGGTTTGAAGCACTGAACAGTCAAGCAGGTGGACATGTCACTGTACAGTACCATACTACATCATATCTGGAGCATGTACTAGCAGTCTGTATGGCAAACACTGTGTGCGTTTAATCAAATGGCCATGCCTGAAAGTCAATGGGAAGCATCCTTAGCAGGGTCGAAGAGGACTACAGTCTGTCAGGGAGTACTGCCACAATCAGACCTGGGGCTTATCCAATTCCAGTTCACTGGGTTGCCACATGCAATCTTTGATTCCTAGATTCAGGTCTGATTTAAGTATTTGCAGTTCAGGAATTGGGCCATATGTCTGTCCTGCAGACCCTCCAACTCAGCATTGCCCTCCTAACCTGTCCTACCTGTCCATTTTCCTTTCCACCAACCACTCAATCCTCCACACTGGCCTTTTACAATTACTCCTACAAACATACAACTATAACCATCCCAGCTACGTTGCCCCTACCCCACTGTTTCTCTCTCAGCCCCTCTCCCCCTCCACATTTTTCTGATGAAGGGCTTCATCAAAACATCGACTCTCCTGCTCCTCAGGTGCTGCCTGACCTGCTGTGCTTTTCCAGCACCACACGTTTTGACTCTGACTCTGCAATATCTGTACTCCTCGCTTTCTCCTAGCTGTAGATTAAATGCAACCAGTCTAGCTGCTGTGGAGACATCAGTCCAGGATCTTGGCCGTTTTCAGTCAGAGCTGTCCTGCCAATCAGTTCTGGGGTTTAGGCAGTAACAGTCAGTGGGCTTATTGAAGACAGTGCATTAAGTCCTGCAGAAAGCAGAAATCTAACTAGGCATGCGTCTCATCAGACTGAGTCACTAAGGGAATGATGACAGTGAAAGAGGGCAGTGAAAAAAGAAAGGAGAGATCTTTGGAGCATTGGAGGTGGCAAGAGGATTGAAGAGTGAGTGGTTACACAAATCACTTGGACTCCACTCCCCCATATGAGGAGATTTTGGCCAATAAAGCACTGGAATACAATGGGCACATTATTATGTAAGAAGGCTGAACTAAAATGGGGGAGGATGACCATTCACTGGAGACAGGAAAGAAAGACAATGGGAAAAATTAAGGATAAGGGATCATCCTGAGCTCAGATTAAGTCTGCAAGTCACCTACAAGTGCACAAAGTTGAAACCTTGATCCAAAGTCAGCCACTCAATAATGATACAGAATGTTTGTATGTCGGCAGGCTACATTACTGTTAGGCTACTCACATTCAGTGGGTATTGGATGATAATTTGGATAGAAATAGTATGCAGGGATTTGAGGAGAAGAAGATTGGTACTAGGTAATAGAACTGATGCAGGTATGATGGGTCGAATGGCCTCCTCCCTGCTTTAAGATTCTGTGTTTTTCACTTGGGCACGGGTGAAATAGCTCGCATGTGAAGAGGTGTCAGGGACAGTTGCATTAATCATGCATCCAGAGATTCAGTAATGTAACCCATCTGGTAATAATTTGCACTTCTTCAGCAGGACACTTATTGTTCAAGAATGCAAATAACAAAGTATGGCCTCAAGCGATCATGACCATAATATTATTTGCACTAATTGCCTCTTTTCAGCCAAGGAAATGTAATCAGATGCTAACTTAAAACATCAGGTGAGATGCTGGAAGTCTGGATGTTGACTAACATGGCGCCACTCTTTAAGAAAGGTGGTAAGAAAAAGAGCCTGACATCGAGGGTGGGCAAGTTATTGGAGGGAATCCTGAGGAACAGGATTTACATGTATTTGGAAAGGCAAGGATTGATCAGGGATAGTCAACAGGCTTTATGCGTGAGAATTCATGTCTCACAAACTTGATTGAGTATTTTGAAGAAGTAACAAAAAGAATTGATGAGGGCAGAGAGGTGGACGTGATTTATATAAAGCTGAAAATGTGTTGCTGGAAAAGCGCAGCAAGTCAGGCAGCATCCAAGGAATAGAAGAATCGACGTTTCGGGATTTATATAGACTTCAGTGAGGCATTAGACAAAGTTGCTCATGGTAGACTGTTTAGCAAGGTTAGATCACGGAATACAGAGAGAATTAGTCATTTGGAAACAGAACTGGCTCAAAGGTAGAAGACAGAGGGTGGTGGTGGAGGGTTGCTTTTCAGACTGGAGACCTATGATCAGTGCTGGGTCGACTGCTTTTTGTCATTTATATAAAATGATTTGGATGTGAACATAGGTATAGTTAGTAAGTTTGTAGATGACACCAAAATTGGAGGTGTAGTGGATAGCAAAGAAGGTTAACTCAGAGAACAATGGGATCTTGATCAGATGGGCCAATGGACTGAGGAGTGGCAGATGGAGTTTAATTTGTGAAGTGCTGCATTTTGGAAAGGCAAATCAAGGCAGGACTTGTATAGGTAATGTCCTGGGGAGTACTGCTGAACAAAAAGACCTTGGAGTGCAGGTTCATAGTTCTTTGAAAGTGGAGTCTCAAGTAGATATGATAGTGAAGACGGCATTTAGTATGCTTCCCTTTTTTGGTCAGCGCATTGAGTGTAAGGAGTTGAGAAATCAAGTTGCAGCTGTACAGGACATTGGTCTAATCTATGTCACTTTGGAATATTGTGTGCAATTCTGATTTCCGTCCTATAGGAATGATGTTGTGAAACTTGAATGGGTTAAAAAAATATTTACAAGAATGTTGCCAGGTTTGGATCTGAATGAAACTCATTTTAAAACAATTTATTGGAATTCTTTGAAGGATTCGGGAACCTGTAAATGTACTATATTTTTGAGCAAGAGGGGAGGCTGAATAGGCCTGAGGGACATGGATAGGGTAAATAAACATGGTCTTTTCCCTGGGGTGGGGAAGTCCAGGACTAGAGGATGTTGGTTTAGGATGAGAATGGAAAGATTTAAAAAGGACCTTAGGGCAACGTTTTCATGCATGTATGGAATGAGCTGCCAGAGGAAGTGGTGGAGGCTGGTCCATTTTACAACAGTTAAAATGCATCTGGATGGGTATATGAATAGGAAGCATGGATTGGAGGCATGGATCAGTTGGACCAAAGGGTCTGTTTCTGTGCTGTATATCTCTATGACTCTATCTCCTGGGTTAAGCACTTCTTATGCACATTTATAGTAATCTCAGGAAAGACAATACTCCAAAGCTGCCCACGTTCATGCACTGAGCAGTAATTATGCAAGAGCATTGTATATAATGTGCAAGGGTTTAGGTTTTGGGGAAATGTGTGAGAATTGATCTTCAATGAAATTATGGCTGTACATTTTGAAAATCATAAGGTGATTAGAAATTGTGAACATGGTTTTGTCAAGAGGATCTGAATGAAACTCATTTTAAAACAATTTATTGGAATTCTTTGAAGGAGTACAATGCACTCTAGATAACGGGAACCTGTAAATGTACTATATTTTTGATTACTTGACTAAACTGATTCTTATCATGGCACAACTGATTGATGAACAGAGGTTGGATCAGTTCGGACTATATTCACTGGAGTTAGAAGTATGAGGGGGATCTTACAGAATCCTATCTGATTCTAACTGGAATAGACAGGATAAATGCAGAGAGAATGTTCCCAATGACCAGGGAGTCCAGAACCACGTCACCGTCTAAGGATGTAAACAAAAATTGCTGGAGAAACTCAGCAGGTCTGGCAGCATTTGTAGAAAAAAAAGAGTTAACATTTTGAGTGCATTGACCCTTCTTCAGAACAGCAATTCTGGACTCAAACATTACTTTCTCTCCGAAGATGCTGCCAGACCTGCAATTTCTGTTTTTGTTTCAGATTTTCAGCTTCTGCAGTTCTTTATTTTATTTTGTCAGTCTAAGGATATGAGAAAGGCCTTTTAAGACTGAGATGAGGAGAAATTTCTTCACCAAGAGAATGGTGAACCTAAGGAAACCACTACCTTTGAAAGTGGTTGAGGCTAAAACATTAAATGATTTGGATGTGAATATAGGAGATATGGTTACTACATTTGCAGCTGACATCAAAATACGTGGTGTAGTGAACAGTGAAGTAAGTTATCTTGGAATTCAACAGGACCTTGATCAAATGGGCTAATAGGCTGAGGAGTGGCAGATGGAGTTTAATTTAGATCAATATGAAGTGCTGCATTTTGGTGAGGCAAATTAAGGCAGGATGTATACACTTTATGGGAGTGTTGCTGAACAAAGCGACCTTGCAGTGCAGATGCATAGTTGCTTGAAAGTGGAGTTGCAGGTGGACAGGTTAGTGAAGGCGGCATTTGGTATGTTTGCCTTCATTGGTCAGTGCACTGAGTATGGGAGTTGGGATGTCATGTTGAGGCTTTAAAGGACATTGGTGAGGCCACTTTTTGAAAAGTGGATTCAGTTCTAGTCTCTCTGCTATAGGAAAACTTGAAAGAATTCAGAAAATATTTACAAGAATTTTACCAGTTTGGAGAGTTTGAGCAATAGGAAAAGGCTGAATAGGTACAGGCTTTTTTTCCCCTGGAGTATCAGAGGCTGAGGAGTGATTTTATAGAAGCTTATAAAATCATGAATATGGTGAACAGCCAAGGTATGTTTCCCAAGGTAGTGGCGTCCAAAACTAGAGAACCCAGGTTTAATGTGAGGGGGGAAAGATTTTAAAGGGACTTGGTGAGCAACGTTTTCCCCACAAAAGATGTTGCAAGTATAGAAGGAGCTGCCAGAGAAATGGTGGAGATTGGTACAATTGCGTCATTTAAAAGACATTGGATGGGTACATGAATAGGAAGGGTTTAAAAGGATATGTGCCAATTGCTGGTAAATGGGACTAGATCAGTTTAGGATATCTGGTCAGCATAGGCGAGTTGGACTGAAGGGTCTGGTTCCAGGCTGTACATCTCTATGAGCCCAAACACATTTGTGTTCCCATAAAAACGTATGTTTTTCTTTCCTAGTACCTACATCTTCCTAGAAACCAGCAGCTGAGGTGAAGGAAAGTAATATGTGCCTGCAGGTCTGGGGCCTTGAGGCCTCCAGCCCAATGGGGATGTTCTGCAAAAGTGTGGGTCAATGTGGTCCTCAGCTGTTGGAGGCAATGGAGTCAGTGATGGAGGAGAATTAAAACTGCTCATCCTGGGAGTGCCATGGAGATGAAGCTGGTATGCTCTTCCTCTATCTGCTTACATCACAGTGCATCACTCTTTCCCTGAGGAGAACTGGCACTGCGAAAGTGGTCCAGGTGTCTTTTCCCCCTCACACCTAAAAACTGCTATAGGCAGCCCATGATCAGAGTATACATGGGTAGATTGCTTGACCTGGCTCTCCATAAGTAGGTGCCAAACTCTCCAAGGAAGAAACCATGATGCATGAGATAATGCCAAACTCAGGAATGTCCCTATCCTCTAGAATGCTAGGTTATCCAGGATTACATTGTACAAGCAGCTAGAGCTTTGGGTTTCCTGAAACCACCAACCTAGTGCTAATGAAGTGCAGCTCTCAAAGTAGGCATTTGAACACAAACACTGTAAGAACACTCGGGACTAATATTAACTTTATAGTCTCTGCGTGCTTTTGGAGAACATTTTATCACTAACATATATAATGTTACAGTCTGCATTATTCTGTAAGTATTGCTAACCACAATACATTCTTTACCATTGAAAAAAATCTTTCATCCTATACTGATGTGCCATTATTCATTTGTTTGTGAATGAAAAAATATAATTGTACTTTTTAATTAATTGTAACCATAGTTTAATTTTCTAACCTAATGCCATAAATTAAGAATGCCATATAAATCTGAAATAGTAATAATGTCTTATAGCTAGAGTTACAAATCATATTAGTTTTAAACTGAGACAGGAATGAAATGAAAGTTGATTTAAATAACTAAGCATCCCATGAGTGGTAAGATAAATATGTGAAGGTATGAGAGAAAGGAATAAAGAGGGCAGCTGGGAACGAAACTGTTCTTGCTGATTCGAGACAGGAAATATGGCCCCTGTGTCATGTGCATATTTAAGTACACATGGCACATTGATCCTCCTCCTACTTGACCAGTTAAGTTGCTTAGTATTTTTGCAGAACAGTTAGCTAATTGGCATGTATAAATCTTTGGGCTGAATCTTACCATGTTTTGGTAAAATATCAGTTTCATAGAATTTCATGGAGGGTTTCTCTCTGCGATGTCTAACATGTTTTCCCATGCCATTACCCTCAAACTCACCTCATTAACTCCTTTAGCACCCATTCATCTGATGCCTGCCTGATTTTCCCACTCACCATAGCTAGATGTTCTTGCCATTGCCAAGGTACCCTGGGATATACCGGCATTCCTGGTGCAAAGTCTATATTTTTAAAAGGCTTTCATGCTCTGGGTCAAGCACCAGCAATCCCAGAGCTGCCCTCAATGTTTGCAGACATTGCTGAGAGGGGGAAGTTTGTGCCCCATTTTGTGGCCAGGGCCCTAGTGAATTGGGTGATGCAGAGGAGGGAGGTCCAGGATCCTCCAGGATCAGCAGAGCACACCAAAACACCAGACCATGTCTGGTCTGAAGTTGTCACCTTGGTCATTGTAGTCTTAAACAAAATCCGAAAGTGCTGGAAAAGTTCAGCAGGTCTGGCAACATCTGTGGAAAGAATACAGAATTAACATTTCAGGTCCAGTTACCCTTCTTCAGAAGGCAGAGAAACACTTAGAAGTATAGTGTAAGGATAGTGGCCTCCTGCACTCTGCCAGGGTAAGTGCCACCATCTTTTCCTTACTACCACTCTCTCAATCTATCTCTCATACTCCACCTACTTCCCACCAAATTTCATGTTCTCCCATTCTCATTATCACAAGTGACCTCTTCTCTCACTCACTTTCACCCACCCCAACCCATGTTCTGCACTCTTAGCCCTCCATGCCTTCTGGTTGACAGCTGTGCCACCTACTTTCATCTCACTCCATCCATCCATCTTTCTCATTACAGGAACAAATGGTCCGTAACAAAGCCAATAGCAGTTGGGTAAGGTGTGTTGATTATTTGTCTCCTCCTGCTACCCTACTCTCCTCCACCACCACCAACCCATGAGGAGAGGATTGTGATGCTCACTGAAGAAGACCAGGACTACTCTGTGGGAATAGAGAACCCTCCATGTCCTGGTGACCAAGTAAGAAGCATTGTTCGTTATTGCATTAGTCTTTCATCTTCCACACTGTGCAATTGTTAACATACCTAGAACCCTTGGTCATGCCATCCTCTCCTTTGTCTCCTGCAGGCACCAGGTGGCAGTAGTGAAGAGGCCCTCTCCACAAGACAATACTTCCTTCATCTCTGAGGAAGAGTGCATGCATGCCTCAAAGGGAGCAAGGCTACATCCTTCACACCCCCTCCACCCCATACCAGTTCAGGTACTGACACCTCAGTGGGTTTATCTTCTGGGTTAGAGTCAGAAACACTTGCACATTTCCACAGCTGGGCAAGGCAGTAATGCCTGGGGCGATGACACTCTGAGGATTGCCAAACCTCAGGCACCTGCTCAGCAGGTAGGTTCTCTCACAACAGAAGTGTCAGGATGAGCCCTTAAAATGCCAGGGCATAGTAGGCATGGACCAAGTAATGGTAAATGAGATTACTGTAGTTTGGTTTTTGTTGGGTGGCATAGACATGGTGGGCTGAAGGGCCTGTTTCTACACTATGTGATTCCATGAGGCACACTCACTACAGGTGGCCATCCCACAAGCCATTGCAATAATGATAAGAGTACAATTAACAGTCTACACCTTAAACGGGTAATATTATGTACAGAGATGGAGTTAAGGTTGAGTTTTTAAGAGTTCTGTACACCCATATCTGTTAGAACAAATGCACAGAAATTTTCAGACCTACTAAAATTGCTAAAGACTGCAGCTCACTCACTAGGTTGTTCACACAATGGTTGTAAACTTTGCTCTCATGGTTTCAGTCACAATGAAAGGCATTATGAACCAGAATTTTCAGTTTTACAACTCACGGTGACAAAAGTATATGATTGCATGGATTTAATTGATCAGAGGGTCTGTTTCCATGCTGTACATCTCTATGACTATGACAGAGCAGCAATAGGAGTGAGATTGCTACAATGTTTATTACACCCAAATCTCTCTGAGATAAAACAGATAATACAAACTGCAAACATTTTCAAAGCTTTGAAGGTACACTGAATTCTAAATGAATGTAACTTATGAATTGCATGTGTTCAATATTAGAACTCAAGTTTAAAAGGTGTGTGACTGCATTAATGCAGCTCAAGGAGATGTGAATATGTGACTCTGAAAGATTATCTCATCAATAATAGAATTATCTAATGTATTAGAAATTCTACTGTCAGGATAACTGCTGAGAGAGGAGAATCTAACTCTTGAAGAATATCTGAACTTGCAAATTAGCTACACCACATAGCTGAGAGAATTGTCTAGTTTGTTCCTAATGTCGAGAAGCTACCCAGAGCTGTGCCAATTCTGATAAGCAGCTCAGACTTGTTCATTATGTCGAAAAATACCTTTCAAGTGCAACATTGGCTGATATATAAGCTACTAATTTGCATTTCTTATAAATAAAATTCTACAGAAACCAAACACAAAGTTTATGTTAAAGACAATATATCATTTGAATTCCCACTCGTGCACTAACAAACATTCTAAGGACAGTGGTTTGTATGTGGAATGAACTTCAAGAGGAAGTGGTAGACGCAGGTACAGATACAACATTTAAAAGACATTTAGACAGGTATATGAATAAGAAAGATTTAGAGGGATATCGGCCAAATGCAGACAAGTGGGATTCGTTTAGTTTGGGAAAATTGATCGGCATAGACCTTTTGGGCTGAGGAGTCTGTTTCCATTCTGTATGACTCTATGACTCTATAACATTGTGGAGAAAAACAACAAATACTGAAGATCAAGGCTGAAGAATAAGTTGCAAATATTGCAGAGGTCATTACATAAAAGAAATTACATTATATATTAATGATCTGGATGAAGGGACTGGGGGCGAAGTTTGCCAATGATAGGAAGTTTGGTGGACAGGCAGGTAGTACTGAGGAAGTGGGGAGGCTGCAGAAGGATCTGCAATTTGTTTTGTCATTTATCTCAAGAGGGTTGGAATATAAAAGCACTGTTGTGCTACTGAGACTTTATAAAGCTCTGGTTAGGCCCCATTTGGAGTACTGTGTCCAGTTTTGGTCCCCACATCTCAGGAAGGACATACTGGCACTGGAGCGTGTCCAGCGGAGATTCACAAGGATGATCCCTGGAATGGTAGGTCTAACATACGAGGAACGGCTGAGGATCCTGGGATTGTATTCATTAGAGTTAAGAAGATTAAGGGGAGAACTAATAGAAACTTACAAGATAATACATGGCTTGGAAAGGGTGGATGTTAGGAAATTATTTCCATTAGGTGAGGAGAGTAGGACCCATGGACACAGCCTTAGAATTAGAGGGGTAAATTCAGAACAGAAATGCGGAGACATTTCTTCAGCCAGAGAGTGGTGGGCCTGTGGAATTCTTTGCCGCGGAGTACAGTGGAGGCCGGGACGCTAAATGTCTTCAAGGCAGAGATTGATAAATTCTTGATGTCACAAGGAATTAAGGGCTACGGGGAGAATGCGGGTAAGTGGAGTTGAAATGCCCATCAGCCATGATTGAATGGCGGAGTGGACTCGATGGGCCGAATGGCCTTACTTCCACGCCTATGTCTTATGGTCTAAAATAAAGCATGTGCAGCATAGGGAAAAGAAAGTTTTAGCTGCAAGAACATAAAACACTGCATGACCTAACCTTATCTCAAATGTTTAACTAAGAAGAAGACAAACAAGCCTATAAGGATGACTACCAGAAAGATGTCATGCAGTAATTCAGAAAAATCAAAGGTGGGTACTAGAGAGAAATTGGATGAGGATTCAATATACATTGGAGCAGGCTGGTAACATTAGGTTTAACAGAATAAAATGCTTTGTAACTATTGTGATGAAGACTCCAGAACAAGCCCATGAAAATGAATATGAAGAGCCAGCTAGATACTGATGCTTCCTGTAACATTATGAACTTTGCAGATCTGTGTCAAATTATACCTGATAATGATCCAAAAATGAAACTCTTTCTTGTTGTTCAATTTGACAAACTATCATTAGACTAAGGTACAAGCTATGATAAATTATTTAAGTGAACATGAAGAGAGTCAAAGACCAACCTTCGCAAAGTCCCAGTTTTCTGGCTTTTAAACAGAACAGGTCACAGACTAAATCTTTACTCAAGCAATTCACACCTCATGTTTACCAGTTGTCATGGTGCTAGTTTGCTTGGTTCTCACAGTACATACAACAGGCATGACTCAAGACTTACCTTAACTTTGCTGATTGTGTCACTTAACTGTCCCTAATTCCTGATCCTGTTCTGTACATCTGTGATTTTTCAATTCTAACATATTACTAAAACACTTCTAACCGAAACTGCCTATTTAATCCTTAACTAATGGAAACTGCTGAGCTCTTACTTAACCATTTCACCTTGAAGGTAAAGTTGAGGCTCATGATGGAATTATGCCTATCCCAAGACAAGATCATCTCAGAATCCAGTGCTATGGCATGAATGAAGACATGGAATTCCAAATATTGTACATGAAGCCAGAGTCGGTTATTTCAGCAGAAGTAAGTCAAGACCCAGGGCTAGTATCCTCAAATGGGCCAGAAGAACGTTCTAGTGTTTCATTGGCCACATTGATTAACAAACTAACAAATGGAGTGGGACAGAAACTAAAGGAAACAGGTGCACAGAGTCAGCTGAGTAGATTTTGAAATAGAAGCAGAGAGCATTTCATTCCAATCGACAGATGTTGGAGAAAATGCTGACAACTTGCATGTGTTTCATGAATATAGAGACTGAGAAAACCACCTAAAGAAGGAGCAACGCTCCGAAAGCTAATGCTTCCAAATAAACCTGTTGGACTATAACCCAGTGTTGTGTGACTTTTAACTTTGAGCAAAGAAGGATTAACTAGCAGAACAAACAGTTTTGCTAATACACGACCATAGCTGTGTACATATGAGTGATGTGAGTACCTCACAATGTAAACAACGGTGCATGCTAGCTTTTATTTGTTTGAAAAGGGTGATGTTTAAATGGAACTGCACTGCACTAATCTCCATCCTGGATGTAGTTATGATGTTTATTCACAGTAAGCAGTAATCTTACAAGCAGTTTTCATAGTGGAGCGTGTGTTACAAATGCCAAAGTGGCTGGCAAAGACAGCTGCTACTTGTGAATGAAAAGGTGGTGCCAGTGAATCTTGGCATGTACCTAGGCTATGAATAGTCTCCATACTACATCAGAGAAACCCACGACATGTCCGAGAAACTGTTTGTCTTCTTTGCCTTGTCCATTCTCGGTATGAATGTGTGTTTGGATTCAAAGGATTTAAGTTTGCATATTAGTGATTAATAATCTGTTTGTAATAAGTGACTAGGAGAAATAGAGGACTGCAGATGCTGGAGATCAGAGTCAAAAAGTGTGACACAGGAAAAGCACAGCAGGTCAGGCAGCATCCGAGGAGCAGGAAAATTGACATTTCGGGCATAAGCCCTACATTAGGAATTAATAAATGTTGGTTTCCTTGTTCATTGATGAAACCTATTGTGACTTTCTTTTATCTTAGATAATGGTCACAGTCAGGCATTAACCTTGTGGTAATTAAATTGGTCATGTTTCACATTTGCAACCACTTGCGGATTTTTTCTTTTCATTCATTTGCTTATGCTGGCATTTATCATGCATTCCTACTTGCCTAGAGGACAGTATTGTGGGGTTGGAATCACATGTGGGCTAGACATAAAGGGAACCATAGAGTCACGGAGATGTTCAGCATGAAAACAGACACTTTGGTCCAATTCATCCATGCTGACCAGATATCCTCAACTAATCCAGTTCCATTTGCTAGCATGTGGCTCATATTCCTCTAAATCTTTCCAATTCATATACCCAAGAGATGCCTTTTAAATGTTGTAATTGTACTAGCATGGACTTTACAACAATCATTAGTGGCTGTATGATCATCATTAGAATAGCTTCTTAATTCCAGTAATTTATTGAACTCAGGTTTCACTACCTGCTTTCTGGAATTTGAACCTATAATCACCAGAACATTAGACATGGTGACTCAGTGGTTAGTGCTGCTGCCTCTCTGTGCCAGGGATCCTGGTTTGATTCGTGCCCTTGGGTGACTATCTATGTGGAGTTTGGAAGTTCTCCCTGTATCTGTGTGGTTTTCTCTGGGTGTTCCAGTTTCCTCCCATTCTCCAAAGGTGTGCAGATTAGGTGGATTGGCCACGTGAAATTGCCCATAGTGCTCAGGGTTGTGCAGGCTTCATGGGTTAGCCATGGGAAATGCGTGGCTATGGGAATAGGATGGGGGGGTGGTTCTGGGTGGGATGCTCTTCAAAGAGTTGATGCAGACCTATTGGGCCAAAGGCCTCTACCTGCATTGTGGGGATTCTATGCTTAGCCTGAGGTTCTGTATTGTTAGACTAGTGACATGACCACTATGGCACCACCTTCCCTGATAGCAGGGCTTGATTTAGATTACTTACAGTGTGGAAACAGGCCCTTCGGCCCAACAAGTCCACACCGCCCCGCCGAAGCGCAACCCACCCATACCCCTACATTTATCCCTTACCTAAGACTACGGGCAATTTAGCATGGCCAATTCACCTGACCTGCACATCTTTGGACTGTGGGAGGAAACCGGAGCACCCGGAGGAAACCCACGCAGACACGGGGAGAATGTGCAAACTCCACACAGTCAGTCGCCTGAGGTGGGAATTGAACCCGGGTCTCTGGCGCTGTGAGGCAGCAGTGCTAACCACTGTGCCACCGTTCTGCCCAAATTTCTACCATAATATTCCCACCAAGGTTGAGATAATTTATAAACAAAAAGTTCAGCTGACTTTCAAATCAAATCCTGTGAACAAATGCCAACGTGAACAAGACTGTAATTATGTACAAATTTTATCCTCATATTAACAACTTCTTTCACTATTCTCTGCTTGTACATTTTTGCAGTAACAATGCAAAAATACAAGAAATGTGTTACCACTTTTTAACAGTATTTTGTCACCTTTGTTGTACTACTTATAATTAATATTAAAAGTGAGCTGTACCTCATTATATAGTCCATGATTTTGCAATCATTTGTCCTTGGGATATTTAACTAAAATTTTTTTTAGATTAGATTCCCTATAGTGTGGAAACAGGCCCTTCAGCCCAACAACTCCATTGACCCAGAGGAAACCCACGCGGACACGTGGAGAATGTGCAAACTCCACACAGGCAGTCAGCCGAGGCTGGAATCAAACCTGGGATCTGAGTGCTGTGAGGCAGCAGTGCTAACCCCTGAGCCACCGTGCCACCCGTGAATTTTAAAAGCACACAATTCCGCATCCAAGAAAGTGGTAGGAGTGAGAACAGCGCGCACTCCGTCCCTGGGTGGTAAAATAAATAATTTTTTTTTAGAAACTGACAGCAAAAAGCACAAAGAATATAGTTAAATTTACAATTTATTAGCTAAATGCTGTAACTAGCTAAAGTAAGCAATAAAAGAAGAGGGATCAAATCCTAAGCCAAGTACTTAAATGATCATTGCTATTTTTTGAGAGGATGTGTATGTTGCCAGGTCAGTAACAGAAGTGCCATCTAGTGGTTTTAAAATGTTGTACATTATTAAAATGGAGTTGCATTTATAAAATGGCACCACTATTTTTCTGAAGAATATTATTCATTATATCTTTGGAGTATATCTACATGGTTATTCAAGAACAAGTTTAAAAGATATATCAATCATTTTCAACAAAAAAAATGATGGACTTGCTGCTGCATATTTTCAGTCGAAATACTTTTGATATTATTTGTTACCATTCATCAGTGAAACAAATAATTTATTCCATGTCTATCTGAGTTTCAGAGCTTGAAAATCAGGTGCTACACAGTGGTGCATGCATTTTCAAGCTTGAGAGTTTTATGAATACCATGCATCTTGTAGATAGTACACGCTACTGAGTGCCAGTGGTGGACTGATTGACTGTGGATATGGTGCCAATTAAGATGGCTGCCTGGTTCTGAACGGTGTCAAGCTTCTTGAGTATTATTGGAACTACACCCATCCAGGCAAGTAAAGAGTATTCCATCACACTCCTGACTTGTGCCTTATAGATGGTGGATAAGTTTTGGGGAGTCAGAAGGTGTGTTACTTGCTGCAGTGTTCCTAGACTCTTAAATGCACTTGTAGCTACTATATTTATATGGTGAGTCCAATTTAGTTTCTGGTCAATGGTTATCCCCAGGATGTTGATAGTGGGGTCTCAGTGATGGTAACACTATTGACAAAGAGCAGTGGATGGATTATCTTTTATTGGAGATGGTCATAATCTGGCATTTCTATAGCATGAATATTTCTTGCCACCTGTTAGTCCAAGCCAGAGTTTTATCCAGATCTGAAAAGAACAAATGCTGGAGATGACATGGGGCTTCAGTATCTGAGGAGTTGCAAATGCCACTGAATTTTGTGCAATCACTGGCAAATATCCCCATTTCAGACCTTATAATGAAGGGAAGGTCATTGAAGCAGCTTAAGATGTTTCAATCCGATACATTATCCTGAGGAACTCCTGAAAAGATATCCTGGAGCTGAGATGACTAACCTCCAACAACCACAACCATCTTCCTTTGTGTCAGGTATGACTTTAACCAGCTGAGAGTTTTCCCTCTGATTCCCATTAACTCCAGTTTTCCTCAAGCTTCATGATCTTCAGAGTTCTTTTTAGCGTTTCTTTCTAGAGGCTCTTTTTTGAGTTTCTTTTGCTCTTGTAAACTCAAATTCAAGAAATAATAAAGGCTAAGAAATAATAAAGTATGATTACATTGCTTGGTTTATTTTATAGTGGGCTATTGGGAAACATGTAAAGAAACAAATTTGCAATTAAGAAATTATAGAGATTATAGAGTAGCAATATTGGGAGATTTAAATTATCGTAATATATACGGGAATATTAGCTTGATTAAGGGTACTCATTCCTGGGGTATGTTCAGTAGAATCCTTTGTATTAATATGTTTCCAGTCTAATGAGAAAAGAGAGAATACTAGACCTAGTTCTTGGGAATGAGGTTGGCCAAATGGATCAATGTGAATCATTCAGGAGACAAATGGCTATCGATATATCATAAGGTTTAGGTCAGAAGTAACAGGAACAAATGAATAGCAGAAGAATTAAGCACATACTTTGGTTCTGCCTTCACAAAAGAGGACACAAATAACCTCCCAGAAATGTTAGGGAACCAAGAATCTAGTAACAGAGTGGAATTGAAGGAAATCAGTGTTAGTAAGAAAACGGTGCTGGGGAAATTAATGGATTTAAACGCTGACAAATCACCAGGGTCTGGTGACCTATACCCCACAGTACTAAGGAATGTGGCCCTGGTAATATAGGATGCATTACAAACTCCTGTAGAATGCTCCTCTGGAGCAGTTCCTACAGATTGGAGGGTGGCAAATGTAGCCCCACAATATAAAAAAAGAGGCAGAGGAAAAAAAAAACAGAATCACAGACCAGTTTGTCTAGCATCAATAGTGGGGAAAATGCTAGAGTCTATGACAAAAAATGTGATAATTGAACTTTTATGGAAATTATAAAAGCATTTATAAAAGGCAAATGAGGATTAAAAAATCAATTGTTTTTTTTTAAGGATGTATCAAGTAAAATAGGTCAGGGAGAACCAGTGGATGTGGATTTTCAGAATGCTTTTGATAAGGTCCATCATAAGAGGGTAGTGGGCAAATTTAAAACACATGGGATGGGGCAACATATTGGCATGAAGTGAGAATGTGTAACAGAGAGTGAGAATAAATGGATCATTTTATGAGTGGCAAGCACAGATTAGTGAGGTACTGCAAGGATCTGTGTTTGGGCTCCAGCTATTCTCGATATGTATAAACAATGTGGATGAGGAAACTAAATGCAACATTTCCAAGTTTGCTGATAACACAAAACTGGACGGGATTGTGAACTATGAGGAGGCATCAAGTTGATTTAAACAAGTGTGTGAACAAACACATGGCCTACAGTACAATACAGCTAAATGTGAAATTATACACTTCTGAGTGAAAAACAGAATGAAAAAATAGTATTTACATGGCAATACACTGGGAAGTGTGGATGTGCAAAGCCTGTACAGGGTGTCCCTGTACACCAGTCAATGAAAATAGATGGGGGAGTGCAGCTAGCAATATGGAAGGCAAATAATACATTGGCCATCATTGCAAGAGGATTTCAGTTCAAAAGTATGAATGTCTTACTGCAGTTATATAGGACCTTAGTAAGATCCCACCTCGAGGTGCAGTTCTGGTGACTCCATCTAAGAAAGGATATACTGCCATAGAGAGAATTCAGTGGCTGTTACCAGAGATGGCAGGACTGTTTCAATGAGGAGATATTGGTTTGACTGGGTCTGCATTCACTAGAGTTTTGAAGGATAAAAGGAGATTTGATTGAAACATATAAAATTGTAACAAGGCTGAACAGATTAGATGCAAGGTGTATGAGTTCCTTGCCTGGGGAGTCTAATATCGGGGACACAGTCTTAGGGTATGGGGCAGACCATTTAGGATTGAGATGAAGAAAGATTTCTTCACTCAAAGGGAGCAGAAGCTGTGAAATTCTCTACCACAGAAGGCTATGGAGGCATAGTCAATGAGTATATTCAAGAAAAAGATTGATTTTTAAAAGATATTAAAGGAATCAAGTGCTATGGGGGGGGGGGGAATGGGAATATGGCATTGTGATAGAGGATCAACCATGACTATATTTAATGGCAGAGCAGATTTAAAGGGCTAAATGGCCTATTCCTGCTCTTTGTTTCTATGTTTAGTTTAGGAATGGTCTAGGTCAAGCATCAGTCAGAGTAAAATTAGTTAGAAAAGGGGAGTCTTGAATAGAGTCAGAACAGATCTAGCCAAATAAACGGGAATCAAAGATTTGCAGGCAAAAGTGTGACTGAATAATGGACTGAGTTTTGGGAGCAGCTAGTTTATATACAGTCAAGCTGTATTTCCATGAGGAAGTTGATAGAATAAGGACAAACCAACAGATGAAATTTAATGCAGAGAAGTGTGAAGTGGGTAAGTTTGTAGGAGGAATGGGCTAAGGCAATATAATCTAAAGAGTACAATCCTAAAGAGGATGCAGGAGCAGAAAGAGCTGATTCCCAACAAATCATTGAGGGGCAGATTGAAAGAACAGGTAAAACAGTGTATAGAATTCTGGGCTTTATAAGTAGAGGCAGACCAAAAATAAAGAAGTTATGATAACCCTGAGTAAAATGTGTTCAGTCTCACCTTAAGTATTGTGTCTGTTTTGAGTTTCATACTAGTGTTGGAGAGGATACAAGAAAGATTAACCAGAACGGTTTGAGAGTGAGAAACTTTGTTAAGTAGATAGCTATTGGAGGAGCTGTGGCTGCTTTCTTTCAATATTTAAAATGACGTAGTGTATAGCCAGAGTTAATGTTTGCTGGCAGATCGGCAAGAAAGAGGACTCTCCCTCGATTGGCAAAATAAACAATAAGGGAACTCGGGAAAACATTGTATGCAGCAGGCAGTTAGAATCTGGGCTGTGATACAAACAAATTCCCTTGGCTTTCAAAAACGAATTGGATTGTTACATGAAAGGAAAAGAACTGTATTAGGTTAATGGTTTTCGCAGGGAGCTGGCAGGGCTCAGCAGGCTGAATCGCCTGCCTTTGTGCAGTGCCAGTCTGATCCTTCCAAGATATCCTAGATGAGGCAAACAGGCAGTTTTCAATAAGAATTGAAAAATACAATTGTGAAGACATTCGCAAATAATTTGCTAGAACTAATATAATTCGTGTTTTCAATAAATTAGACAAAGAAAGCTTCATCAGAAGCACAAGGCCCAATTATTAAAGATTGTGGAGACACCTTATGGTGGAGACTCAGTGGGAACGAAGCTACGCTAGGAGAGGGTTCGGCCGGTGATGTTTCTGAGTTGCACTGGCGGCTGCTGCTACAGTGTGCTTCTTTGGAACGGCAGTGAGTATCCTGGTGGTTACAATGTAGCAATGTCCGTGTTTGTGGTGAATGGGCGCCTGGAGTATCGACTTTCCGAACGTCTCTGTAACAATTGTTGGAACTTCTCTTTGTTCTTATTGCGATACCTCACAGTCCGCTGAGAGGTTCCGCAGATCCGCACAGTGGGAGCAGGAGATAAAGGGGTCAAGGGTACGGGCTGAGAATGAAGAGGGTGGCGGGGGAGCAGCAGCAGCAGGGGGGAACCGCCTGATTGTGGGCAGCATGCGGAAAAGGCGCCGAGAAATAAAGAAACGGGAAAGGTGGAAGTATATAAACATGGGCATGCGGTAGATACAATGGGGTGAGGAAGTGAGCAAGAGTTATGGATGGTAGAGGGGACAGAAGGGGATGGAACAGTAATGCAGAGCGACATTTTGGAGTCCTAGGAGAATTACTTGGACAAAAGTGCAGGGAGAACCTGCCGACAGAAAAGATGGGCAATGCCTGGTTATCTTTGATACAGCTGAAACTTTATTGCTGGAACAGCACAGCAGGTCAGGCAGCATCTAGGGAATTCCTGAAGAAGGGCATGTGCCCGAAACGTCGAATCTTCTGTTCCCTAGATGCTGCCTGACCTGCTGTGCTGTTCCAGCAATAAAGTTTCAGCTTTGATCTCCAGCGTCTGCAGACCTCACTTTCTCCTATCTTTGATACAGGATCTGTCTGCACATTAGCAATTCCTGAACCCCTCCTGCTCTTGGCTATTCTATGGCCTGATCATGTTCGTCTGTGACTGGACCTCAGTGTCAGTTTGGATTTCAAAAGAAGCCCCTTTTCATTGGCTGCAACTGTCTGTCTAACGAGGGGGTGAATGACAGACGAAGCTTTGATAGAAATATATTAAGTATATTGAGTTTTGTTAAAACGGGTACTTTAACAGTTGTTTAAAACCTTGTTTGAACCACAGTGATGGACAGACAGCATGGTGGCACAGTGGTTCGCACTGCTACCTCCCAATGCCAGGAATTCTGATTCAATTTGTCTGTGTGGAGTTTACACCTTCTCCCCTCTGCATATGGCTTTCCACCAGATGCTCTGGTTTCCTTCAAACTTGTGCACGCTAGGAGGATTGGCTATGCTAAATTGCTCTGTAGTGTCCGGGAATGGGTAAGCTATGGGAAATGCAGAGTTACAGGGATAGGGTGGGCATGTGAGTCTTGGTGGGATGTTCTTCAGTGGATTGGTACAGACTTAATGGACCAAATGGCCTCTTTCTGCACTTTAGGTATCCTTTGTACATGGTTTTTAAGATCTGATATGATTCATAGCCTCCACAGAATTGTTTTTGCATTTATCTTCCTTGAAACCTCTGAACACTAACTGGCTGAGCTGCTCAGCAATTGTTTACCCCTTGTGTAGACTATTAACTTCTGAATTTTTTTATTTTGAAGAAACCATCCCATCTGAAATTACTTCAAAGGTGCTATGTCAGAAGCAAATTTCCGTGCGCCAAAAAGGAAGAGAAGAGTGTATGAATCTTATGAAGCTCCTTTTCCCGTGCGATTAAAACAAGAAGAAACGACTGCACATGAACAAGAGCATTATTATGCTGAAATTATAAATAACAATGTAATTGTAAGGAACCCAGACAATATGCAAGCCCTGTTTGGAAAGGTATTTCAGGATTATTCCTTTTTTTCATTTATTTTCATGACTTGAATTTGGCATTATAGGGAACAATTTCAAAGTTGGCGGATGACACAAATTGTATCGTAAACAATGACAAAGATGGATAGACATGAGAGGACATAGACGTGCTGGTGAAATGTGAAAACATATCAGATTGAATCCAGCGTAAGTAGGTGCTTCATTTTGGTAGGAAGAATCAGGCAAGATCATACGAGCTAAGCTGTAGAAGTAAAAGATAGAAGGATTTTACAAACATTTTGATGAAGATACCAGGACAGATTAACAATTCAGTTAATAAAGCATATGAGATCCCAGACTTTATAAATTGAGGCATTGAGTACAAAAGTTAGGAACTTTTTCAGGTTTCAACTGCAGTATTGTGTCTAATTCTGAGCACTACACATTAGGAAGAATGCAAAGGGTTTTTGGCCAAAACATTGATTCTCCCGCTCCTCAGATTTCCAGATGAAGGGCCCGTGCCCAAAGTGTCGAGTCGTTTGCTCCTTGGATGCTGCTTGAGTTGCTGTGCTTTTCCAGCACTACAGTTGACAGTTTTCCACATTGTCAGGCAGATACCAGTGTTGTAGCTGTATTGGGACAGCTTGACTAGAGGTGCAGTTAATTCTGGAGCTCAAGGCTTCAGTGCTATTTTCAGAACGTTGTCAGGACCCATCTGATTCTTAATATCACATGGTGTGAATCAGATTGACTGATGACAGGCACCTGTGACACTACATGTATCAAGAGGATGCTGAGATAGATCATCCACTTGGCTGAATATGGTTTCAAATGCAAACAAACACAGACGTTGATGGAAAATGTCAGCAGGTTTGGCTGCATCTGTGGAGAGAAATCAAAGTTAATGTTTTTTGTCCAGTGACCTTCTTTCAGAACGGTTTCAAATGCTTCAGCCTTGTCTATTGCACCTGTGTGTTGGCCTCTCCCCTCATTATCCCCTCTCCCCGGACCAACCAACCCAACCACCCTGTAGCTCAACATTTCAATTCCCCCTCCCACTCCACCAAGCGCCCCCCCCCCAGTCTGACCTATCACCCTCACCTTGTCCTCTTTCCACCTATCACATTTCCGACGCCCCTCCCCCAAGTCCCTCCTCCCTATCTTTTATCTTGGCCTGCTGGACCAACTTTCCTCATTCCTGAAGAAGGGCTAATGCCCGAAACGTCGATTCTCCTGTTCCCTAGATGCTGCCTGACCTGCTGCGCTTTTCCAGCAACATATTTCCATCTCTGATCTCCAGCATCTGCAGACCTCACTTTCTCCCCTCATTAAGGATGGGAATATTTGTGGAGTCTCCTCCTCTAGTGAGTTGTTTCATTGTCAACCATCATTCATGACTGGAAGCGACTGGACTGCAAAGCTTAGATCTGATCTGTTGGTTGTGGGATTGTTAGCTCTGATTATCGTATGCTGTTTTTTGCTGTTTTGCAAGCAAGTAGTCCGGTGTTGTAAGTTTATCGGGTTGCTGATTTGTTTTTAGGTATGCCTGGTGCTGCTTCTGACAACTAGGGTTGATCCCCAGGCTTCATGTTAATAGCCAGAATATGCCAGGCCATGAGGTTACAGATTGTGGTTAAATAAAATGCTGCTGCTGATAGCCCACAGTGCCTCACACATGCCCAGTTTTGTTCTGTGAGATCTGTTTATCATCTACAACACTTAACACAATGGAAATGCCACACAAGATAATGGACTAAGAATGAAACTTTACGTCCGTCAGGTTGTGCACTGGTCATTCTTACCGATACTGTCATTGGCAGATGTATGTGCAACAGATAGAATGATACCAGTTGATCCATTTGGTTTCATTCCTTTCTTTAGACTTTTTAACAGTTTGAGGGTGGCTTTCCAGGCCATTAAAAAGGCAACCAGATTGCTGTGGGTCTGGAGTCACATGTAGCCAGACCAGGTAAGGATGGCAAATTTCCTTCTCTAAAGGGCATTAGTAAACCAGGTGGGCTTTTACAACAGTCAAGGGTTTTGTGATTATTGTTAGCCAAGCTTTTTACTTCCAGTTTATTTCCTTGAATTTAAATTCCACCAGCTGTTGTGGTTGGATTTGATTCCACATTTCCAGAACAGTAGTAGCCTGAGCCACTGAATTACTGGTCCAGCAGCTACACCACTGCCTCCCCCTTTTTATTCATTCATTCATGGGATATGGGTGTTGCTTGGTGATGAGTAATTATTGCCCATCCCTAATTTCCCCCTTGAGAAGGTGGTGATGAGCTGCCTTCTAGAAGCTGCAGAGCACTTGTGCTGTAGCTAGACCAACAATGCCTTTAGGGAGGGAAATCCAGGATTTTGACCCAGCGACAGTGAAGGAATGGTGATATATTTCCGCGTTAGGATGATGAGTGCCGTGGAGGAGAACTTACAGGTGATAATGTTCCATTACAAGAATAATTCCAGAAATGAAGAATTTCAGTTACATGGAGCAGCTGAATTTTCTCCTTAGAATTGTGAAGATTGAGAGAGGATTAGATGTATTTATTATCACAAAGAGTTCAGATGGAGCATGAGAAGAAACTGTTTCCAGTGGCTTATCAGTTACTACCAAGGGAGCACAGATTTAAACTGATTGGCAGAGAACTGGCGGCAACATGATTAAAATCCTCTAGGCAGTGTAGGAGTCAATGCAGATTCAATCATAGCCTTCAAAAGGAAACTAAATTAATATTTGAAGGGGAAAAAAAGAATTAATCAATACAAGGAAAAAGAAGAGAATGGATTAATTGGATATAAACTGGCCTCTTGCAAGGTTCTGTGAAGGTTTGTAGCTCAGGTTGAGATTTAGGGTGTAGGTTTGCTCGCTGAGCTGTAGGTTTGATATCCAGACGTTTCATTACCTGGCTAGGTAATATCATCAGTGGCGACCTCCAAGTGAAGCGAAGCTGTTGTCTCCTGCTTTCTATTTATATCTTTCTCCTGGATGGGGTTCCTGGGGTTTGTGGTGATGTCACTTGGAGGTCGCCACTGATGATGTTACCTAGCCAGGTAATGAAACGTCTGGATATCAAACCTACAGCTCAGCGAACAAACCTACACTCTAAACTGGCCTGTTTTTTTTTATCTGAAGTCACGTGATGCCAAGCTACAGTCCAACAAGTTTATTTAAGATCACAAGCTTTCAAACTGCTGCTCCTTACCAGATGAAGGATAGTGCTTCGAAAACTTGTGATTTCAAACCTACAGCTCAGCGAGCAAACCTACACCCTAAACTGGCCTGTTTTTTTTTTATCTGAAGTCACGTGATGCCAAGTTACAGTCCAACAAGTTTATTTAAGATCACAAGCTTTCAAACTGCTGCTCCTTACCAGATGAAGGATAGTGCTTCGAAAACTTGTGATTTTAAATAAACCTGTTGAACGATAACCTGGTGTTGTGTGACTTCTGATTTTGACCTCCCAAGTCCAACACCAGCATCTCCACATCATGTTTTACTATATTATAACAGCATGGTCTTAGTTCAACTCTTGAAACAAAAAGTTTGATAATGTTGACAAATCTTGTTAATTTTCTTTTGTTTCAAGGGTTATTTCGGAAAAGGGGTGTTGTCAAGAAGTCGACCAAATTACAATATTTCAGACCCCACTTTAGCTGCCAAATGGAAAGGTAAGGATCTTCTTTAATCACTTACTGGCCTTATGTTTTAACTATCATTTATAAATGATGATTTGTAATCTGTTGTATTGCTGAACATGCACAGTGAATAGTAACCAACTGAATTCAATTTGGTAACAGGTTAGTCACCCTCAGTAAGAGGCCTTTTTTTAAAGCTGTTTCATTTCTTCCTTCCATCTCTGCCTACTCCAGTTCAATTGTGTCTGTGGGATAACAGCAGCATCTTTCTTAGGTTAGTGGCTTTGAGTTAGTGGTTAGGTGCAGCTGGATATAAAGTACAGATGATGAAGGTCTCAGATACCAGTTGAAGAACCAGTCGGAGACTGGCATTACGTCCATGAGGGAGGTGCCCCCAAATTAAATGCCTGTTGTCCAGTCAGCACCAGATCTTCTGCAGAAAAGGGACTTAGGAGATGGAAATCCCACTTTCCAAAAGCTTCCAGGTAACTGGAGGCCATCAGTGCCACCAAGAGTGGCAGTTGCTGCTGGTAATGTTCTGAGGACATTGACAGGGATAATGGTGGATCTCCAGATGTGGGTTAGTGAGTGAGGATAAGATGGGAGTTACAGGCGGAGGGGGCCTTGGAAGTTTGGAGGCTAGATGTGGGGTAGTTATCATCAGCCCAACCCTCTTCGCTCCCTTCCACCCAACACAATCAATCCCCACCTACCAGCCCTGGTTTTATTTGGCAACATTTAAGGTCAGGCTAGTCTCATGTATGCAGAACTGAAGAAATGACCTCAAATATCACATCCTTTAAAGTAAGTTAATGTAACTAAAACATAGTAATTTTTAAAATCTAATTGGTCTTTTCCTTGGTGTTTTATTCATGTCTGGTATTATGAGATTCAGTTCAGTATCCGTTTACAATTCCCTGATTTCCAACATAAATATTCTGACCTTAATATATAAAAACTGAATAATAGTTCAAAATGCCAGTATGCTATCTGAAAGGAAAGTGAAAGCCATTGAAACTATTTGTTTTCAGACAATGGGAAGCTATTGAGCATATTTGATTGTCGGTTAGACCCAGACTTCAATAATGATTTCTTGTTAGTTGGATAAAGCAATCAGCCAGCATGTTTGTCATGAACTACCATACCAAGAAATTGTGTTTATTTTTAAGATTGTAGCTTTGATTAGAAATTTTAGCAAACTAATTCACAACTTGTGGAAAGGTTAATCCAGAGCCAACTGAGACAGCAGGAACAGAGACTGCTAATTTGTGATTAGACCATAAGATACAGGAGCAGAATTAGGTCTTTAGCCCATGGGTCTGCTCCATCTTTTGATCATTCTCCTGCCTTCGCCCTGTAACCCTTGATCCATTTACTGGAATTCTCTCCCTAAAGGGTGCTGTCGGTCACCCCACAGCAAGTGGACTGCAGCAGTTCAAGAAGGCAATTCACCACCACCTTTTCAAGGGCAACCAATAACTGATAATAAATGCTGGCCAGCCATTGACGCCCATATCCCACAAGTGAATAAAAAGGCCAAGAACCTTTATACCTCTGTTTTAAATACACTCAATGACTTGGCTTCTATATTGAATTGAATTGAACTTATTGTTACATGTACTGAGGCATAGTGAAAAGCTTTGCTTGCAAAAAATACGAGTAGATCACTCTTCGCAGCAATGAGTTCCACAGATTAACCATCTTCAGGCTGAGGATGTTTCCTCCTTATTTCAGTTCTAAAGGGTCATCCCTTCACCTTGAGGCTGTATCCTCGTGTCCTAGTCTCTCCTACTAGTGGAAATAACTAATCCGCATCCACTCTATCCAGGCCTCTCAGTATTCTGTAAGATTCAGTTAGATCCCCCTACGTCCTTCTGAACTTATTCAAGTACAGATCCAGATCCTCAACTGCTCCTCATATGAACAAACCCTTCAGTCCCACAATCATTCTTGTAAACCTCCTCTGGACCCAGTGCATGGCCGGCACATCCTTCCTTAGATACGGGGCCCAAAACTGTTTGCAATATTCCAATTGCAATTTGACCAGAGGCTTATACAGCCTCAGCAGTATATTCCTGATCTTCTATAGTTGCCCTCTAAAAATGAATTCTGGATTAGAGTGGTGTTGGAAAAGCACAGCAATTCAGGCAGCATCAGAGAAGCAGGAAAATCGACGTTTCGGGGAAAAGCCCTTCATCAGGAATACAGGCAGAGTGCCTGAAGGGTGGAGAGATAAATGAGAGGAGGGTGGGGGTGGGTGCTACTTTCTCCCCACCCCCACCCTCCTCTCATTTATCTCTCCACCCTTCAGGCACTCTGCCTGTATTCCTGATGAAGGGCTTTTCCCCGAAACGTTGATTTTCCTGCTCCTTGGATACTACCTGAACTGCTGTGCTTTTCCAGCACCATTCTAATCCAGAATCTGGTTTCCAGCATCTGCAGTTATTGTTTTTACCTCTAAAAATGAATGCCAATATTGCATTTGTCTTCCTAACTACCAACTGAACCTGCATGTTAACATAAAGAGAATTCTGACCTAGGACTCCAGATGCCCTTTGTGCTTCAGATTTCTGAAGCCTTTCCCATTTATAAAATAGTCTACACCTCTACTCTTTCTTCCAACATTGAATTCCATCTTCCACTTCTTTGCCCACTCTCTTAGCCTGTCCAAATCCTTCTGCAGCTTCCCCGTTTTCTCAATACTATCTCTCTCTGCACCAATCTTTGTGTCATCTGCAAACATAGCAACAATGCCCTCGGTTCCTTAATCCAGACCGTTAATGTGTAATGTGAACAGTTATGGATTCAGATGTTTTAAGTAACTTTGTTTCTTCATATTCTGCTTTGTTCCACTTGAAGACTTTTCAATTTGTTTTTTAAAAATCATGGAGGGATGTACCTGACAGCAGGTGCATATACAAGAGGGGTCAGTTATTAAAATGTCCAGACCAGGCTTTCATTTGGCTAGTTATTGGGTAATAAATGCATTCCTCAGTCTATAGGGCATAATGCCTATATTGCCTGAAAGAATGGTTGCTAATGCTACGTTTGAGAGAATATTTCCTGCATTTCTCACAGCAGCAGTAATTTTGGCTGGCAAGCTGTCTATAGAATAAATTACTTATGTTCCTTATTATATTTTGGAAGTGAAGAAGTTTAGTCAAATAATTTAATTCAGCTATGATTCTCAGAACTGATGAAATGCATTAATTTTACCCTTTTGGTTTGTAGATGCCAATCTTCTGCATATGCCCATAATTTCATCAACAAAGTAAGTCTAGGACAGTCATAACAATTTTTTTTGCATGTGATTCAGTATTCCTATTCCACTTAATATGTTTCTCCGCTACTGCTTTGCTTTTTATTGTTTTGGAAGTAATTTTGTTGCATTCATCTCTATAATAAGACCCTAAATGAATTTCATTACTGTTGGCAAATGATTGGCAAGAGGAGGAAAAAAGACAATCACTCGTATATTTTGTAAGGAGAGTAAAGCAGTTTGTGAAAATGGTGGTTGGAGAGCATGTAGCCTATTTGAAAAGTAGAATGTTTAATGTAGTTAAGTTAAACCATTTAAGGTTAAACAGATTTTGGGAGGATTGCTCTTTGATATGTGAAATTTCAGTATATTTGCAGGGTTTTTATTTTAATTTTCTTCCCTATTCCTTCGAGTTTCAATATTATCAGTGTGTGTCATGTGTATTTGCATCCGAAGAAGGGTTTAGGACTCGAAATATTAACTCTGTTTTCTCTCCACAGATGCTGCCAGACCTGCTGAGTTTCTCCAGCAATTTCTGTCTTTTGTTTGTTTCAGATCTCCAGCATCTAGAATTCTTTATTTTATTTTTGTATATTGTTTCAAGGCAGTTGTCTGTATGTATGCTGACAACATAGAGTTCTATTGGCCTTATCACTTCTCCTGGAAACACAACTGCCCCACTGTTAGAATGCCTGTCTGACTTAATGTCACAGCTGAGCCAATTATGTTCCTGTAGCGGAATGTTGGGATAACGAAAGCATTAATCTCCATTGTTCCTTCCCAGTCTACTCACTGAGGCTGCCTTAGATAGTTGGCAACTCCACTCTGAATAACCTGTTCTTCTAAGTTAATTTTCAGTATGTAACTATCTCTACTCTTCAGCACTTTTATCATAACCAAATCTGTTATCCTTTTGTTTTCACCTCCATAACTGATTTCTGTAACACCGTTCTCGTTGATCTCTAAAGCTGTGCCCTTTATTTTGTTTTATTCATTCATGTGATATGGGCAAAACCAGCATTTATTGCCCTCGCTTAATTGTCCAGAATGCAGTTAAGTGTCACCCGCAATGCTGGGTAGCCTGACCAGGTAAGAATGACAGTTTTCCCTCCCTAAAGGACATTAATGAACTAGCTGGGTTTTATTTTAACTCCTGACAATCAGCAATAGTTTCATAGCCATCATTCGAACTCTAATTCTCAGATTATTATTGAATTCAAATTCCACTGTCTGCCATGGTGGGATTTAACCCAGGTTCCCAAAACATTGCCCATGTCTGTGGACTAATAGTCTATCTGTTAACAATCGCTAGATTAAAGTCCAGTGATAAATCCATTAAACCACTGCTTGCCTTGCGTAAACTCCTTCACCAACACATTCCACCCTGACCTTCTATTCACCTGGACCATCTCTGACAACCTCCCTCCCCTTCCTGGACCTCTCCATCTCTGCCAACAGTGACCGACTCAACACCGACATTTTCTACAAATGCACCGACTCCCACAGCTACCTGGATTACACCTGCCCCCACTCTGCCTCCTGCAAAAATGGTATCCCTTATTCCCAAATCCTATGCCTCCACCGCATCTGCTCCCAGGAGGACCAATTTGGCCACAGAACACACCAGATGGTCTCCTCCTTCAATTTCCCCGTCCACGTGGTTGATGATGCCCTCCATCGCATCTCATCCACTTCCCGCACCTCCGCCCTCGAACCCCACCCCTCCAACCACAGCAAGAACAGAACCCCCTAGTCCTCACCTTCCACCCCACCAACCTCGGTAGACATTGCATCATCCTCCGCCATTTCTGCCACCTACAAACAGACCCCACCACCAGAGATATATTTCCCTACCCACTTTCTGTAAAGACTATTCCCTCCACGACTACCTCGTCACGTCCACGCCCACCAACAACCCACCCTCCTCTCTGGGCACCTTCCCCTGCCACCGGAGGAATTGCAAAACCTGCGCCCACCCCACCCCCCACACCACCTACATCCAAGGCCCCAAAGGAGCCCTCCACATCCATCAAAGTTTCACTTGCACATCCACACGTCATTTACTGTATCCATTGCTCCCGATGCGGTCCCCTCTACATTGGGGAGATAGGATGCCTACTTGCAGAGTGCATCAGAGAACATCTCCAGGACACCTGCACCAACCAACCTCACCGCCCCATGGCCGATCACTTTAAATCCCCCTCCCACTCTGCCGAGGCATGCAGGTCCTGGGCCTCCTCCATTGCCACTTCCTTACCACCCGATGCCTGGATGAAGAATGCCTCATCTTCTGCCTCGAGACCCTTCAACCCCATGGCATCAATCACCAATTCACCAATTTCCCCTACCCTCCACCTTACCCCAGTTCCGGCCTTTCCGCTCAGCACCGCCCTCATGACCTGTCCCATCCTCCTTCCCAACTATCCGCTCCACCCTTTACCCCCACCTCCATCCACCTATCAGACTCTCAGCTACCTTCGCAGCCCCAATACTCTCCCATTTATCTCTCCACCCCTGAGACTCACAGCCTCATTCCTGATGAAGATGTTGTGCCCGAATTGTTGATTTTCCTGTTCCTCAGATGCTGCTTGACCTGCTGTGCTTTTCCAGCACCACACACTCGACTCTAATCTCCAGCATCTGCAATCCTCACTTTTGCCCTGCATAAATTCCAACTTGTTCATATCCTGTCTGGAGTATATTCTACTCACTAATTACTCTATTCAGTGACAGACTCTACTAGGCAGCATCTCACTTTCAAATCACACTCCTCTTTTATAAATTGCTTCAACTCTGATCCATTCTCCTGTCTGCAAATATCGCAGCCTTTTTGTTGTCTAACTAGTCTTCTGTGTATTCTCGTCCCTCCATTCGGTCAGAGCAGGAGACCTCTTGGGCTTCTCAGCTTGATTTTGTAGAATCTTGCAGAGCACAAGAAGGCCATTTGGCCCATTGTGCCTGTGCAGGATCTTTTGAAAGGATCAGTTGGTCCCACTCACCAATTTTGTCTCCATTGCATTGCAATTTCCTCCTTATCAAGCCTTTATCCAATTTTCTTATGAAAATTACAGCTGAACATCCTTTCCTCTTCCTTCCTAAATTCGTCCCCATCCTTATTTCCTCCTGTCATGCCTCTAAAGATGTATTCAGTAACTACCTGTAGAAATCTTTGCAAGCAACCTTGAATGATAACCTGACCTTGTCACTCCGTGATTGATGGGTGTTTTCAAGTATATGCTTATTTTGTTTCAGATTTCCAGCAATATTTTGCATTTTGTTGAAAGTCTACCTGTTTGTTTAAACTCAGCCAAATGTGTCATTTCTGCTTTGCGTCCATTTTTACACTATGAAGTGCTAAGGTGATTTCTTTTAATTTTAAAACAATAGCTTAAATTGAGTTTTATTTTTGCTGTGTGAGGTGTGATGAGATCCAAGTATTTAATTTACTTCTTTCACGTACTTAATGTCTGTCTGTAATAAAGTACACTTGGCCCTCCAACAAGGAGCTGCAATGTGTTATGTGAGAGGCATGGGATGTGTGGGTCTCTATCTTTTAATTACTTTCTGTGCCTGGTGTCATGTCCACACAGGCTCACTCTACAATGGCCCACACGATAGCGCTAGGCAGGACACTGCACATATCAATTGGTTTCCTTCAACCCACTGCCATTGTGCTGAGTTGAGTGCTTTTGTAAACTTCCAACACAAAGCAATGAAACCATTGAAAATACATTTTAAAAAAAGAGTACTTTGTACTTTTTGAGGATGTCTTCCCTGGAAGTGTTATTGCTGGTACTCACTAGCAAATCGTTACTTTGGTTTCCTTATCACCACAGGTTTCAGCACCATTTTGAGTGGGCTAAAAGTCTCCTGCAAGAACAAGGGCTGGAAGATACTTTCATTGAGAAGATGTTGGAAAATTATACAAAACCAATAGAGTTGTCATACAATAGAAGGAGGAGTGAATCAGGTGACCATTCACAACAAATAAATAGTAATTCCCAAGTCTGTACAGCTAAGGACGAGTCTGGCGAAAGAGCTGAAAATACACATAATGGAGAAAATCAACCTGTCAAAAGCACTCGAAATAAGGCGCATCATTTGGAAAGTGACGCACTTTATGATCCTTTAGCAAAATATGGACATGCAGACTGTGAAACAGCTGGCAGGGAAGCTCGAACAGAAGGGCACTGTCCCAGGCATGATGATCTTATTATTCACTGTGGCTGCCAATATCCTGATGATGTGAACGAAGGTCTGCAAAATGATTCAAGTAAAGATGACAAAATGTCCACTGAACATGAATATGTTCTAGTAGTGGAAAACACATTACTATGTGATGGTAAAGAATTGAGTGGAAAAGTGAGTATAATGATTTAGAGATTGTGTTTAACTGTATGCATTAGAATTCTCATCATGTGCCTGAAGGTGGGTGTGAATATTGCTAAAGGCATCGTGTCTATCTTTTGAAGAATTCTGATACAGTACAATTAATTCAAACTAATCTGTTACGTGGAAATGAGTTGTCAATTTGGCAGGAATTTAACAATGAAATTCAGCCATTATGGCCTGAAGATCAATTGAATCGGGTTTATTTCATATGGGATATCTCAAACTCAATATGAAAAACACAATTGCAAATTCCATAATGAATAATCAAGGTAATTAGTACAGCACCTGCAACACTTCAAATTCCAAGCCACCAGGTGCATTCATCTTCTCAAAAAACTTAACTAACTTTAAATTTATTGTAGGTTTCCATTTTTATTTATCAGCTGCATCACAAGATCTCCGTCATTCTAACTAAGAAATAGGTTTACTCATGATTCCTCTCGTTAACACTGAACAATCTTAAGTGGCCATTATCTTTCCAAACCATAGGCTACTATGGACCAGCCATAGGGCTGCTCTCTCATTAAAGACAGATGATTGGTGGTGGTATAACCTGAGGATCAGGAAGGCTCAGGTGAGGGAAGAGGTTGAGAAGGAGAGTTCTTCATGGTAACCTCAAGTGGTGTGGAAATGAGCCCACGCTGTTGTTATCATTCTGTGTCACAGGCCAGCTGATCTGATTGACCCCCAAATGAAACAAAACCAGAAATTGCTGAGGACACTCAGTGGGTATAGCAGCATTTGTGGAGAGAAAGAAGGATCACTGATCTTGAAACATGAATTCTGCTTTCTCCTCGCAGATGCTGCCTGATCTCATCCAGCAATTTCTGGGGGTTTTTTCAGTTTCAGATCTTCAGCATTCACAGTTCTTTGTTTTAATCTATAACATGATCTCAGCTCAGCTTTCCCTTCACAACTGTAGCATTTAACTGTTTCCTGTTCAGTAAGTACAACACAGCTGTATCACAAATTGCCTGTTAAGACCCTTGGTGTTCATTTTTTTTGTCAAAATATAACCGCCTTGCCACTAAATTGGATTGGTGATATAATTAGATAATGTGTCAAGTTATTCAGGAATACAGCTTTTAGGCTCAGCGTCATAATATGCTCTTAATTCCATTTTCTGTGTTTGAACCTATTGCTGTAATTCGTAGAAATATCCTACTTGGTGAAGGTTATGATAAGACTTTCAATTCTGCTGCAGCCTGTAAAATGTGCATTTGTAAAGGCAAGAGTAAGCCAATGAGTCCTTTAAAGTCTGTTCCCTCATTCACTTTAATGATAGCGGGCCTGTACTGAGTGGTAGCAAGTTCATTAGATGCTCAGGATTTTCCATGATCAATAGTGGTTTGCATCAGATAATAATCTGATAATAGAATAAAAGGAACACTCCTGAATTTATAGATTAATAACTCTGTAGTTAACGCTTCTGATTCAGGACTACAGCATGATCAAAGGGCCCTGTTTAATAGTATCATCTTAAATCATGAGTCACAGGTAGGACAGTGAAGGTAGCTTTTGGCACACTGGCCTTCATCAATCGAGTATAGAGGTTGGGAAGTTATGTTGCAATTACACAGGATGTTGGCGAGACTGCACTTGGAGTATTGTGTTTAGTTTTCATCACCTTGCTATAGGAAGGATATTATTAAACTGGAAAGAGTGCAAAAGAAATTTACAAGGATGTTGCAAGGACTCAACAGTCTGAGTTATAGGGAAGAGGTTGGACGAGCTAGGACGTTTTTTTTCTTTAGAGGGTAGGAGACTCGGGGGGACCACGAGAAGTGTATATGATCATGAGAGGTTGAGATAGGGTAAATACACTCAGTTTTTTTCCCAGGGTTGGGGACTCGAAGACTAGAGACATCAGTTTAAGTTTAGAGGGGAAAGAATAAAAGGGAACCTGAGGGGCACTGTTTTTACACAGAGGGTTGTGTACATATGGAATGAGCTACCAGCAGAAATGGTTGAGGTGTGTACATTAATAACATTTAAAAAGCATTTGGACAAATACATGGATAGGAAAGGATTAGGAGGATGTGGTCCAAGTGCAGGGAAATAGGGTTAGCATGGATGGACATTTTGGGAGACCGTGTTGGACAGGGTTGGGTGGCGGGCTGGTGTGGACGGGGTGCGGTGTTAGACTGGGTTGGGGGGGTGGACGGGTGCATGGTCTCGTGCATGGTGTGCTGCTGCCTAGACTCCTGAACAGGGAGTGGATTTAACAGAAAGCTTCGAGCCCCCAGGGGAAAGGCATTGAATCAATTAATCGAATAATCAATTATCCGAACGAAATAATGCCTGCCCATTTCGTTCGGATAATCAAGGTTCCTCTATATATTGCATGTGATGTTATTATCTAGCACTGTAATTTCATATAAGCGCATAAAAACAAAGTAGCTACAAGTAATTCATTGAAAAAAAATGAATTGGGCTTACCTTATAAATTGTTTTCCTTAGCCTGACGTCACAGAGAGATTAGTCTGCAAGAGGAACCCATTTCGAGTTTTTGAATATCTTCAACTCAGTTTGGAAGAGGTATGATAGAGTTAAGAAATAAAAAACCATGTGTAAATTTTGGTTTTTAACTGGTTAGTAAAGTTAATTGTTTTTTTTTTAATTAAAGTGTAACTTGAAAACTCAAAAATGCCTATTATACAATTCACAATGTGTAAGATATGTTACAGAATATTTAACTTTTTAATTGTTTGATTAATGCAGCTGTTTATTCTATCTTACAACATAAACAACTTTTATATGCGATGAATTTAGTGATTGCTGCATCATGTAGGCTATAACTATCGATTATAACTATCAAGCAGTTATAACTATCGTTCTTTATATTTTATGGTAATTTTTTGTTTAATATTTGTTAATTCATATTTCTTAATATGGTTGATTTTTTTTTACCATTTAAAAATCAAAGGTTTTATTTAATTAAGTTACATTTGCAATATTGCTGTTCCTGATAGATTGCTAAAGTTAGCCATGCACACCCTTGTAGTGCATATATGTAAATTAATACCCAACTCTGTGCTGTTTCAGGCCTTTTTCCTTGTCTATGCCTTAGGATGTTTAACCATTTATCATAATGAGGTGAGTTTTTTTTTTTGTTTTCCACTTCATAAAAAATGATAAAATTGACATAGGATTGCTGAACCATTGACAGTACCTATCAACTGATCAGTTAAACCATGCAGAACAAAAAATCCCAGATTCAAATTCCAGTCAATGTTGAATGAGCTGATCTCCACTGGAGTAGTTAAAGGAAAAATGCAATTGGTCTTCACAGATCAGCATTAAGATTAGGACCTTTTCTCTTCTGCAAGTGTGTGTTGTGGGGAAAATCACCAGCCTTGGAGTCAGAGTTGGGGTTCAATGAGTTTATTGTACAAGGAAATACCAGAGCTCTGGGAGAGATAGACACCACAGCACAGTGGTTAGCTGCGAGTCTTCTCTCAACCCACATGTCAAGATATTTTTATACATTTTGTGATATAATAGGTCAGTATTCAGATTATTGTCTCGGTAACATGGTTTGTTTATTGTAAACATTGCAGAATTGTTAATAGTTTTGGTGCAGTCATCGTCAGTTCCAGCATAGCCTTTGTTAATTTCAGAGCGGTCGTTGTCAGTTTGAGTGCAGACATTGTCAGTTTCAGTGTCTGCACGAACGTCAATTGCTATGGTAATGGGCGCTAATCGCTCTTCCTGGGAAGGGCGATTATTGCAGCCCTGATTATTATCACTCTGTATTGAGTCCATATCAGACTGTTAGCATTTCTATCAAAGGTGTTGGCTGGACCCACTTCTGTGGGCAGTATACGCTACTCATGTGTATGCTCTCCCCCACGCACCTTGTTGTGAGTGCATTGTGGTGGCCCCAGGCAGTGTCTGCGTTTGTCATGCTGTCTCTCTCCATATTGTGGTCCCGCGGTCATCTTGTATGTCAAGTGGCCAACTTATGGCTATGCGGGCATCTTGTGTGTCCATGTGCCTAGTGTCACCCTGCCCCGTGCCATCTCCCATTTCACTTGCAACTTGTCCATTCTCCACGTTCAAACTCTTTCCTGGATGAAAGCATGTTTTGTGTCCCGAAAATTACTAGTTGATTTTTGAAGATGAAAATAATGGGTGCATTGATTGAAACACCAGAAGTTTTGAAAGTATATCATCTACTAAAAATGCAGAGGTTATATTTGGTATGTCTGGTATATGATAATGATATTCTTTTTTATTTAATTTCAGGAACCTCTGACTATACTCAAATTATGGGAAGTATTTAGTCTGATTCAGCCTGGGTTTAAAACTAACTACATGGGTTATCATTACTTCCGAAGTAAAGGCTGGGTGCCAAAAACTGGACTGAAGTATGGAACAGACCTTTGTAAGTATTGCCTCGGTTTATTTTTACACTGCCTCATTTTGCCATCAGAAAAATGCTCAGACAATAAAAAAACCAAAGCACCATGATAGATCAGAGGATCAGTTGAGTTGACTGAATTGGCCCAAAATGTCCCAGTTTAATTCTGGCTTGTACCATGATGGTAATCTCAACCAGGGCAACAGTAAATGATTTTCAGCTAGGGAGCTTAAAAGATTACTATCAAGTAACTCCTACTGAAAATATAATTCTGACGTTTGATAAGGAATTGGCTAAGGCTAGACCGTACTTTAATTCTCTTTGTTACTTTCAGTTAAAGCTCATGGAATAAATGGCCTCAGCATCTTAGATACAGAATTAGCTGAGTGACTGTGAATAAAGTGATCGTTAATGCAAGTTATTCGTGCTGGAGGAAGGTTTGCAGTGCGGCTCCCTGCCACCAGGGGTCAGTGTTCAAACCTTGGCTTTTCCTGATGTATATAAATGTCTCAGATATTGTGTTGGCAAACTTTAGAACTGTGGCTAATGATACAAAACTTGGAAACACTGTAAACAGTACAGAAGATAGTGTAAAGTCTCTCAAAGCCTTAGTCAAGAGGATTGGTTGAGTAATGAGCGGGTGACAGATGACATTCATTGCGGAGAAATGCGAAGTGATTCAATTTGGTCGGACGACCATGGAGACACAATATAAAATAAAGGGTACAGCTCTAAAGGGGATGGATGAGCAGAGGAATCATGGAGTGTTTAAATCCATAAAAGATTAAAAATGCCAGGTTGAGAGTGTGATTAACAAAGCAGACTGTCTTTTTGGCTTTATTAATACAGCCCAGAGTACAAGAGCAAGGAGATTACAAATTTTTATTATAGTTCAGTTTCAACTGGTATTTTGTATGCCATTTTGTTTTTAACATTTCAGAAAGGATATGAAGGCATTGGAATGGGTGTAAAAACAGGTTTCCACTGGTGAGGAATTTCAGTCATTAAAGCTGAAGGGGAAGATGAGAAAGGTAAGATGAGATCTGATGGAGATAGTCAGATTTTTCATGACTTTGAACAGAGTGGGTGGGGAGAAACTGTTCCCACTCCAGGAAAGACCAAGTGCAGAAGAACATAGATTGTCAAAAGAAGCAAAAGTGATAAAAGGGAAAGAGCTTTTTCACATGCAAGTGCTTAGCATCTGGAATACACTGTCTGAGAGTGTGGAGGACACGCGTTTCATCGATACTTTTGAAATGGAGTTTAGGTGTTGTTTGTTTGAGGGTGGGACGGGGGGGAAATGGTATGAAGTGCTCATTGACAGAACCAGTGAGAGACACAAATGGCCACGTGTCCCCCTTCTACACTGTAACAATTCGGTGATTCATGATCACTGCCCACCAACACTCATCATCAAGTCTTGCACACAAGAAACGGCTGGGATACTGTGGGGTAATGATTTAGTGCAGCTTTCAATCAAAGATGTTAAATTTGGCATATTTTAATGTGTGCAGTTCCTTTCCCTATTGCACTTTTGTACAAAATCTCATAATTTGCATCTGTAAATTTGACAATGTTGCAAACTCTCAATCCAAAATTCCTTTTAAGTAAGTTCAAACTCATGCATGTTCTTGATTGGTTTATTTTGTATATGCCAGCTGAATTTAGTAAGACTTAGGGATTAAGATAAAATTACACTTGGCCCTCACTGTGATTCAGCTGTTAGAATTCTTGCATCTGAGTCAAAAGGTTGAAAGATCAAGCCCACGAGTGATGAGGAGAAAAATAAAGCGAAGAAACTATCTTATATACATTGTTAATTAATGGCTCGTGTATTGCATTTGGTCATTGGAGTTTTGTACTTTGTCATCTATGCATCATCTGACTCAAAAGAAGCTCAGGGTTGGATTTACTCTGCCTCCACAGACACTGCTGATCATGAGACACCCGACAACGCCACTGATCACATGATCGCTCCCATGCACACTCCCGTTCCAGAGACAGTCTCCACCCTGCCACACTCAACTCCAGCTCCACACTCTGTCCCAGCCCCAAGCCCTTCTGGGTGTTTACCATCCCCCTCCAGACCTCCCCATCAGAGAGGATAAACAGTCGGTCCTCAGTAAAGGACTCACCTTCATTCCATTATGCCCCCATGTCAGCGAATTCCGTATACATTGATTTTGAACTCTTTTTTTTCCATCGCCTCAACATCTGTGTCTATTTTTTCGATCATACTCCATCTTCTTGGATAACCTCGTGCTGGCCTTTTACCCTTCCTCGACCTCGTCATCTTCGGCTGCCATTGCAACATCGACTACCTCCATCTTACAACCCCTCTCACCCACTCCAACGTCCGCCCTCGCAATGCACAGGCCTCCATTCCCTCCGCTCCAACCCCAACCTCACCATAAAACCAGCTGACAAGGGAGGCATGGTGGTTGTGTGGCGAACTGACCTCTACATCACTGAGGCCAGACACCAACCCGCCCACACCACCTCCTACCGCCCCCTCAACCACGACCCCCACCTTCCATCACCAAACCATCATCTCCAAGGCCATCCATAATCGCATCACCTCAGATGATCTCCCATCCACAGCCTCCAACCTCACAGTTCCCCAACCCTGCACTGCCCAGTTTTATCTCTTACCCAAAATCCACAAACCTGACTGCCCTGGTTGACTGACTGACTGTCTCCATCTTCTCCTGCCCTACTGAACTCATCTCGGCTTATCTCAACTCCGTCCTGTCCTCCTTGGTTCAGAAACTCGCCACATTCTTTCAAGACACCACCTACGCCCTCTACCTCCTAATGAATTCCAATTCCCCAGCCCCCCACACCTCATCTTCACCCAGTCCCTCTACACCTGCATCCCCTATGAGGAGGGCTTAAAAGCCTTCACCCATTCCCCCTCCACCAACACACTCATTTGATTGGCAGAACTGGTCCTCACCCTAAACAACTTCTCCTTTCAATCCTCCCACTTCCTATGAACTAGAGGGGTGGCTATGCAGGCCCGCATGGGTCCCAGCTATGCCTACCTCTTCACAGGATACATGGAACAGTCCCTTTTACACACCTACACTGGCCTCTGCTACATCGATGATCGCATCGGTGCTGCCTAGTGCTTGAACAGTTCACTCATTAACACTGACACCTTCAACCCTGACCTCAAGTTCACCCTCCCCTTCCTGGACCTCTCTGACTCCGGCAACCGACTTAGCACTGACGTCTGCTTGAAACCCACCAATCCCCACAACTTCCTTGACTACACCACCTCCCACTCCACCTCCTGTAAAAACGTGATCCTCCATCCTATCCCCCTTGGTCCAGGAACTCCCATGTTTGTTCAAGACACCACCAACTTCCTCCACTGTATTTGTTCCCAGGATGAACAATACAGAACATCTCAGAAATCCTCCTGCTTCAAAGACCATAGGTTCCCTACCCCTGTTATCAACAATGCCCTCAATCGCATCTCCTCCAATTCCCGCACTTCCGCCCTCGAACCCCACCCATCCCCATCCACAACAAGGATAGAATCCCTCTGGTCCTCACATTCCACCCCACTAATCTCCAAATCCAGCATATCATCCTCTCCCATTTTCGCCACCTACAGTCAGACCCCCCCCTCTGCGCGCCCCCTGCCCCCACCCCCGAAACCTGCATTCTGGAGGGACTGTTCCCTCGTTAGGTCCATACTCCACAACAACCTTCTTTCCACACCAGGTACCTTCCCCTGCTGCTGTAAGAGGTGCAAAACCTGCACCCACAACTCATTGTCACCTCTGTTCAGAGGATCATTGCAAATCCAGCAGAGATTTACGTGCATATTTTGGAACCTCATTTGTTGCATCAGTTGCTCTTGGTGTGGTGTTCTCTACATTGGAGAGACTGAGCGCAAATCCGAGGAATGGTTCAGGGAACATGTCTGGTCCGTAAGCACCAACCAACCCCACCTTCCATCTAAACCCCTTCCCAGTCCCCTGATTACATGTCCACTCTGGACCTCTTCCAGCACATAAACAAGGCCACCCTCAAACGAGGAAGAACACCTCATCTTCCGCCTCAGGAACCTACAATCACATGGCCTCAACCTTGAATTCACCAGTTTTTAAATCGCCCCACCCCGTCCCAGATCCAACCATCTGACTCAGCACCACCCAGTCTTGACCTGACCTACCTGTCCATCTTCCTTCCCACCTATCCGCTCCACACTTCCTACGAACCCATTACCATCATCTTCGCCCACCTATCGCCATCCCAACTACCTTTTCTGCTAGACCCATCCATTTTCCCCCTATTTAAATCTCAGGCCCTGCCCCCTCACCAGTCCTGATGGAAGGTTATGCCCAAGACCTTGATTCTTTTGCTCCTCAGATGCTGCCTGACCTGCTTTGCCTTTTCCAGGGCCACACTTTATCAACTTCTTATCTCCTGTGGTGCACTGTAATGGAATCACAACAATATTTGTCATTGCCTTTTAACATCCGGAACATGTTTGAATACTGATGAAATCTTGCTGCCTTCTTCAGCAACAATTCTGTGTTGTGATAAACTTCCTATCACAACTGAAGCAGCAGAATCTGTCACAAATTCTGACAATTTTGGGGGAATGCTGTGTTTTCTGTTTTTATTTCATATTTCTAAGATTTTCAGTGGTTTATATTTTCTAATCATATCCTATTTTGCTGTGAACCGTCTCAATCTTTTTTATTGCTGTTATGGTAAGTTAACCATATTTTCAGTAAAATAATCAATAATGGAAGTTGGAATTTCATGATAGCCATATTTAAATAATGAATAATAGGAGACTTAGTAATTGACTACTTTTCTTATATCCTGAATCACCAACTTTTTTTTATATGTGACTCTGTAATGACAAGTTTTCTTAATTTTTACTTTGTTTAGGTCAGTATTTTCTGAGGCTTAATGGAGCTCTGTATCAGAAGGTTGAGAGTTCAAATCCTGGTGCAGACAAGTGCTCTGTTAGAGGTGCTGTCTCTCTGATATTAAACTGAGGATCCAGCTACTTTCTCAAGTGGTAATATAGTATTCTGTAGGACTATTTCAAAGGGTAGAGTTATTCTTCCTGGTGGGAGAAAGTGAGGTCTGCAGATGCTGGAGATCAGATTCAAGAGTGTGTTGTTGGAAAAGCTCAGCAGGTCAGGCAGCATCCGCGGAGCAGGAGAACCGACATTTCAGGCCAGAGCCCTTCAGCAGCTCCTCGGATGCTGCCTGACCTGCTGTGTTTTTCCAGCACCACATTCTCGACTCTTATTCTTCCTCATGTTCTGGAGTATATTTGTTCATTAACCTGATTATCTATTAATATCACATTACTAATCATTGGGAGCTTGCTGTGCCCAATCTAGCTGCTGAGTTGCCTCAGCAGTCAATCAAACTGATTGGTATTGGTACTGATGCCCTGGTGGACTTCAGGTGGTACATAATTGCAAATCTTTCATTTTCTCTGTGCCACTGATCAGCCAGTAACCTAGCAACTGCAAATATATGTAAACTGCTCCCAGCCACCTGGATGCAGCCTCTATTTCTATTGTATTTTTATACAAGTCTTAATTTTTTAGCAGCATTTAAGATGGATTAAATAGTCTATGCCCACATCCTCTGCTCTGTATTGTATCCTAATTTGCTGCATTTGGAATTGAACCAACCAATTGACTTGATTGAAATAGAGAACCTACTGAAGGGACCTGAAAGGCCCAAACCTGCCCTACACCATTCTTTTGACAGCACATTGTTTGTATCTAGCAAAATGACTGTCATTATTATTGTAATCCAATATTCCTTTGTATCAGAAAGGTTGTGAGGCATGATAATTACGGCTAAACTGAATACTAACTGAAGAATCGGGTTACATTTTATTTGCACCATTCATTAAAAGAGTCATTTGATTACCTGGCACATTATATACATCAGTGAGATTTATTGCAAAAGGTTTCTGTTAAATTATTGATGCTAAGCCCGAGACATTTTCTCTCACTTATTATGCAGCTCCGTTTGTTGGCTGTCATGCTTTAGGCATTAACGATCTCTGCTCTCCTAGTCCTTTTTCAGTAGAGATAATAGTTTCAGGTGAACAAGCCACTGCCATTTTAGGATCAGTTAGTGATCCATCCCTTGGTTCCCATAAATCAGAAATGGTCACACTTCGGGTTCAAAATACTGGAGTGTCATTGTGTATTGCTTAGGGTGTAGGTTTGCTCGCTGAGCTGTAGGTTTGATAGAGGTAAAAACAATGACTGCAGATGCTGGAAACCAAATTCTGGATTAGTGGTGCTGGAAGAGCACAGCAGTTCAGGCAGCATCCAAGGATCAGCGAAATCGACGGTTTGGGCAAAAGCCCTTCATCAGGAATAACAAACCCCAAGAACCCCATCCAGGACAAACATAAATAGAAAGCAGGAGACAACAGCTTCGCTTCACTCGGAGGTCGCCACTGATGATGTTACCTAGCCAGGTAATGAAACGTCTGGAGATCAAATCTACAGCTCAGCGAGCAAAGCTACACCCTAAACGTCAACCTGAGCTACAAACCTTCACAAACCTTGCAATTGTGTATTGCTCTCAGCTCCATGACTGATGGATTGATAGGCTGATGCATTGCTACTTAGAACATAAACTGCATTGTGATCGTAAATATGGCCCTGAGTATACATTTACATAACAGTTAGTTTCATGCTATTGCACATCTTTCTCTCTTTTTGATACTGTATATGTTCTTTTGTTCCTGTTTCATTCCATTGATCTTGTTGCCTTACTCAGAACAAAATGTAGTCATTTAGATAGCTGGTGTCAGTATCTGTAAACTTGTCATCATGTGCTTTGGTATTGTCTACAGCCTGTCATTTACACCTATTTTTCATTCAAATCTCTCTTTTACCACCATTAGCACTTTCTTGTCTTTTGCACTGGGCATCCTCACAAGCAGTTCCATTCACTCCTCCTCCCTCTGTCAGCAGAGTAAAAACACCATTTCCCAGACCCTTTTAGTTCTGAAGAAGAATCATTGGACTCAAAATGTTAATTCTGTTTCTTTTCTTCACAGATACTGGCAGATCAGCTGTGTTTCTTTAGCATTTTTTGTATTTATTAACAATGTAACAGGTTATTTTAATTTCCTATGAAATTAGGATTACTTTTGGATGGTTAGTTCTTGTATGTTTATTTAGTTGGCATTTTAGCCCTTCTTTATGCATTCTTACAATTATCTCTTATTGTGAACATATTGTCTCTGGAAAGTTATCCATACAGAACACAATTTAGGAAAAAAGTAACATGTTGCTTCAATTATGTTTTTTAAAAAAAATGAAATTAACAAGGACCATTTTTCTTTGATAATAATTCACTGACATAGCTCAGCACTTGCCCATGTCAGGTAAGTTCTGTGTATTTTATAGAGAAATTCATATAGCACTAGAAGAGGGCAATGTACTTGTTGCATAATATTAGGTTAGATTCCCTACAGCGTGGAAACCAGCCCTTTGGCCCAACAAGTCAACACCGACCCTCCGAAGAGTAACCCACCCAGACCCATTTCCCTCTGCCTAATGCAGCTAACACTATGGGCAATTTAGCATGGCCAATTCACCTAATCTGCACATCTTTGGACTGTGGGAGGAAACCGGAGCATCTGGAGGAAACCCACGCAGACACGGGGAGAATGTGCAAACTCCACACAGACAGTCATCCAAGAATGGAATTGAACCTGGGACCCTAGGCTGATCCAACTAAACAAAATTAGAATATAGTGCTTTCCTGTACTAGATTTCAAAGTGATCTTGAATTTTCTTTGTTCTTTTAGTACTATATCGAAAAGGACCTCCATTTTATCATGCAAGGTATGAACAGTGTTTTTAAAATAAGTACTTAGAGCAGAACAAGATGTGTATACAAGATGTTTATACATATTGTCCAATCATTCCAATGATATTTTTCTCTTTGCCTGCAGTTATTCAGTGGTAATTGAAATGCTTGACAACAATTATCAGGGTTCACAACATAGGCCTTTTACGTGGAGATCTCTTGGTGGTTTAAGCCGAACCACTGCTAACGTTTCTAAGGTAAAGGTTCTCATAAGGTACATGGCCTGAAATTTAATTTATGTCAACATCCATAGAATCTCTACAATATAGAAGTGGGCCTTTCAGCCCATAGAATCCACCAAAAAGCATCCATCCAGATCCACTGCCCCCACACGATCCCTGTGGCCTTTCATTTCTCAAGGCTAATCCACCAGGCCTGCACATCCCCAGACATTATGGACAATTTAGCATGGCCAGTCCACCCAACCTGCAAATCTTTAAACTATAGGAGGAAACCAGAGCACCTGGAGGAAACCCACGCAGACATGGGGAGAATGTGCAAACTCCAGACAGTCGCCCGAGGCTGGAATCGAATCAAGATCACTAGTGCTGTGAGGCAGGAGTACTAACCACTGTGCCACCCTAAACCCTGTCCTCTTCATTCCGCTATTCTGTGATGATATTAAAAGTTCCTGATTTTCTCCCATGGTTTCAACTGTCACTTCTTGTGGATTGTAAATTTTCAGTGAGTAGGCATCTACTTTGGTTGTTGAAATATTTGGCAATTCCATGATAGTAAATTGCATTTGTAACAAATGAGCAAAATCACTATAAAATGAAAGAAATTTGGCATTGAAATAGGTCATTTTAACCAGTGTGGATCTTCGCTGGGACAATCCAAAACTCTTAAATCGCTGGGTTTAAATATGTATCTTCTGTTCCCTTTAAAAGATATAGTGGGACACCTCTTCCATCCCCCCCCTACCCCGTCAACTACTGCTTGTAGCCAAAGCCATCTCATGCTCTACTAGCTGTGTGTCAAGAAATTTCTAATGACTTCTCTTCATAACAATTTAAAAATAGTGTTTACTTGCTGTCCAAGAGTGGCACTGGGATTTTGTTTTTGTTCACCCATATTCTGTTTTCAAAAGTAGTTCATTAATTGTCAGTCATTTTTATTGGCCTGAAATCATGTAGGTTGCCATTTACATGGAAGTGAAAATAGTCCCACATCTCACATATTCTCTTATCTGACTGTTATTGCTGATGTCATTCCGATGGATCTATGCTGTACACTCTGTGTGTAATGCCCTTTTCTCATCCCTTAAATTCACATAACATTTTTTCTACAGCCTAATGATATAAATAGATCAAAGTCCCATTAATCTTGTACTCTCTTCTCTTATTTGTTTAACCCTAAATGCCATTTCATTACCTTCAGATTTATCTGCATGGGTACTTTTAAGGAAACCTGCATCACATTTTCTTCAACACATTTCAACGTCTATATGTGGAATGTATGCTTCCTTTGTGGGTGGCATGGTGTCTATGGTTAGTATTGCTACCACACAGCACCAGGGACCTGGGTTCAATTCTAACCCCTGGTGACTGTGCAAACTCTACACAATCATTCTCCCCATGTCTGCATGGATCTCCTCCACGTGCTCTGGTTTCCTCCCACAGTCAAAAGACGTGCAAGTTAAGTGGATTGGCCATGCTAAATTATCCATTGTGTCCAGGGATGCATAGCTTAGGTGGGTTAGCGATAGTCAATGTGGGATTATAGGGATAAGGTGGGGAAGTGTGGGTATGGGCTGTTCTTCAAAAGGTCACTGCAGATTCAGTGAGCCAAATAGCATCATGGGGATTCTATGATTCCTTCTTATCCCCATTGAAGTTCTTCACTAAATTTATCTGCTTCATGTTTTGCCAATTTTGTTGATGTATCTAGAATCTTATGAAGTCTTTCCGCTATCTTTCTTGTTCTTCTCATTAGAACTGCTCAGATTCTAATAATTATTGCTGCCAAATTTAAATTTATCTGCTAAATTTTTAATTGATCATTCGTATTTGAACATATTTTTCCAATTTATAAAGTCATAGAGATGTACAGCATGGAAACAGACCCTTTGGTCCAACTCATCCATGCTAACCATATATCCTAAGTTAATTTAGTCCCATTTGCCAGCACCCGGCCCATATCCTTTCAAACCCTTCCTATTTATGTACCCATCCAGATACCTTTTAAATGTTGTAATTGTACCAGTCTGCACCATTTCCACAGATTGTTCATTCCATACATGCACACCCTCCACTTCTCACCCTAAAGCTATGGCCTCTAGTTCTGGATTCCCCCACCCCAGGGAAAAGATTTTGTCTATTTACCCTATCCATGCCCCTCATGATGATATTATAAACCTCTATAAGGTCACTCTTCAGCCTCTGACGCTCCAGGGAAAACAGCCCCAGCCTATTCAGTCTCTCCCTCTTGTTTAAATACTCCAACCCTGGCAACATCCTTATAAATGTTTTGTGAATCCCAAGTTTCACACCATCCTTCCTATAGGAGGAAGACCAGAATTGCACGCAATATTCCAAAAGTGTCCTAACCAATGTCCTGTATAGCCGCAACATGACCTCCCAACTCCTATGATTTTGTGATGCTTTTAAATTTGAAAATACTCTGAGAAATAGAGACAGAAAGTCATACAGCATGGAAACAAACCCTTCCGTCCAACTAATCCATGCCATTCCTAAACTAAACTAATCCTACCTGCCTGCGCTTGACCCGTATCCCTCCAAATCTTTCTTATTCACATATTTATCCAAATGCCTTTTAAACATTATGACCATACCCTGCATCCACCACTTCCTCTAGAAGTTCATTCCACATACGAACCATGCTGTTTTTTAAAAAAATTATCCCTCGTCTCTTTTTTTTTTAAATCTTGCTTCTCTCACTTAAAAATATGCCCCCAACTATTTGGAAAATACCAAATAATATTGCAGAACAACTGACCACTGTATTCTTCCCAGCTGCAACATTTTTTTTTAAATTATACCTTAAACCATTTTTATTAACTGTTCTATGATTTTGCATATATTTGATTCAACATTAACTGTTTCACAGTGATTGGCTCGAATGTATTAATATTCCAAGATATGAAAGACATTTGCTGGTAATTTCCTTAGAGATCAAAATAAGTAGAAAATGTCTATTTTTATTTTTGATCTCCAAACAAAAGTTGTGTGCTAATTTTCTGAAAGAATTGTGGGAATTATTATAAATACATATGGGTCAAGACATCTCGGAAGGAGAAAGGTGAGCAAATGTATTGGCTGATACTTGGTCATTTTGCCACATTAAATTACTTGTCAGGCTTTGTCATTTTATATATCCAGCATTTTATATATTCTAATGCAACAGTTTTTGATTATTTTAATCTTGGCATTAAAACAGCTTCTTTTTTGTTCTAGGAGCTTCTGTTATGCTATTTAATTAAACCATCAGATATGACCGATGAGGAAATGGCATCACCTGAGTGTATGAAGAAAATTAAAGTTCAGGTGCAGTGGATTTTCTTTTGTGTTATTATCAGTGGACAATAAAACCAATACAGCCATAATGTTAGCTTTAATTTTGTTTATGCCATTGCATTATTTCAGACCCAATTTCTTTTTGTATTTTAGGAGCTAATTGTAAGCCGTTGGATTTCTTCCCGTGAACGCACTGACCAAGAAGAGTTGTAGCATATTTTAAAATATTAATAAAGTAGATTAATAGGAGCCAAATAAATGTGCAAAACTGGATGAACAGTTGAAGTTAATAAAATTATAAAGGTGAATATTTTTGTTTGTGATTCTATTATTGAGTATTCCATTATTCACAGTGCTGACTCTTTAAATGCCAGGATAGTTCAACTGTTTAAAAATTATTTGAAAACAAACCTTCTGTTTTTAACAAAATGTAGTTTTAATAAAAGTCAAAATAAATGTGCCAATTTCAACAACCGATCTGAATCCAAAATGGTCAGTTATATATAAGATGGCACTGCTACCTCACAGCATCAGGGATTTGGGTGCAATTCCGGCTTTGGGCAACTGTCTGTGTGGATTTTGCATATTCTCCCTGTGTCTGCATGGGTTTCCTCCGGGTGCTCCAGTTTCCTCCCACAGTCCAAAGATGTGCAGTTTAGGTGAACTGGCCATTCTAAATTGCCTGTAGTATTAGATGGATTAATCAGGGGAATGTGTCTGGGTGGGTTACTCTTCGGAGGGTTGGTGTGGACTGGTTGGGCCGAAGGGTCTGTTTCCACACTGTAGGGAACCTAATCTAATCATATGCAGTTTCAAGATGTTGACTTTCTGTCCTCTGTTTAATCCTTGTTTTGATGAAAACCTGATTTTTTTTTCAACTATGCTCAGCACAGTGTCTCAGTGGTTAGCACTGCTGCGTCACAGCGCCAGGGCCCCAGGCTCGATTCCAGCCTTTGGCAACTATCTGTGTGGAGTTTGCACATTCTCCCCATGTCTGTGTGAGTTTCCTCTTGGTGCTCCAGTTTCCTCCCACAGTCCAAAGATGTGCAGATCAGGTGAATTGGCTAGTCTAAATTGCCCATAGTGTTAGGTGCATTAGTCAGGGGGAAATGGGCCTGGATGGGTTACTCTTCGGAGGATTGGTGTGGACCTGTTGGCCAAAGGGCCTGTTTCCACACTGTAGGGAATCTAATCTAATCTAATCATGCAGAAAAGCATCCAGTGAAACTATTGATAATGTAAATTCAAATTGAACACATAAACTGAACTGCAGAAATCACCAAATTTAAACTGCATTGTGATGTTAAAACTTTAATGCGGGACTTGGCAAGATAACGGCTCAGCCTAACAGCCAAGGCATACTGGTGTTTTTTGCCATCCCTGGCCAACTTATGTGGTGGAATTATTAGTAAAACCTTACAGAACACATATTTGTTAATATTTGGGAATGGGAATGACGCCAAAGGGAAAAAGAGCGAGCATACAGCAGCAGGGAGGACACTCTCTGCAGCACAGGTGTACCAGGTGGATGGTCTTTGTTGTCTCTCCCCCATTATTTTTGTTTGTTCTGTTTCTCTTTTAGTCACAAGTAGGGGTGACATGAAGCCAGGGATGGGTGGAGCACTCATCCTGACTTGGTCTTTTTTCCGTTAATTTAAGGATCATCTCCTTGTTTTTTTTCTGGCCTAAGGCTGGAGCACAGTCCGGGTTTGAAGGAGCTCTGAAGGGGGGGATGGGTAGGGTAAGTGCCCCCAATGGGCAGGGGAAAGTGTCCTCCATTCAAGGTTTAATAGTTGGTTTTCTTTGTAGTTTTTTGGTAGTAATAGTTGTTTATAGTTATGATAGAGTAGTTTTGTATATATAGTTCTTCGACTCTGAGTCTTTATTTACTTATGCTCGGTGCTTTGTAAGCAGGGTTCTCCCTCTGAGGGGTTCAAGGGTCTCTGAAAGTGGATATGGCTAAGTGTCTTATTAAATGGTGCACCTAGAACATTAAGGGAAGTCATTCGCCTGTTAAAAGGAAAACAGTACTTTCTAACCTTAAGAGGGAAAGGGTTGATTTCACTTTGTTGCAGGAAACCCATCTTGATGATGGGGAACACCTGAAATTACAACAAGGGTGTTATGACCAGGTATTCTTTTCATCCTTTACTACTAAAGGTAGGGGATTGGCAGTACTCATCCAGAAAAATCTTCCGTTCACATTATTAGAGCAGGTGAAAGATGAGCAGGGACGGTTTGTTTACTTAAAACCCTGATACATGGGGAGGAATATAGCATTTTAAATATCTACTGTCCTCCGGCACATGCCCTCAAATTTTTGATTAGTGCTTTCTCTAAGTTGAGTGCTTTGAACACGGCACATTATTATAGGGGGGGGATTTTAATTGTCTTTTGGATCCGACAGTGGACAGGATTCCTTGTGGGCCCCCAACTATTTCTTCACAGGCCAAGCAAGTGGTTGACTTATGTGAGGCGCTGGTGGATATTTGGAGAGGTCTTCACCCCACCGGCAGGGACTCCACCTTTTTTTTTAAAACCCACATAAATGTCACAGGAGGGTTGACCTCTTTCTAGCACCCTCGGCCCTTCTGGATTCGATTATGAGTTGTAAAATTGGGAATATAGCTATCTCTGATCACGCAGCAGTATATTTGTAGGTTAAGGCCAAGAGTGAAGGGCTAGGTTTGCAGCACTGGCGTTTGGACCCTTTTCTCCTTTAGGATTCCAAATTTGTGGAATACATTTTGAAGGAGTTTCAAGAATTTTTGACTATCAACTCAGGCACGGCTAGTAGTCCGTCTATGCTATGGGAGACTGCTAAGGCTATTTCCTATTCGGCTAGCTAGAAACGACAGAAGGAGGAACAGCAGCGTCTACTTGAGATGTGGTTGAAAGCTGCCGAGGCAGCACATTTTGCTCGGCCTTCGATGACTAAGCTACAGCGGATCACAGCCCTTTGGGCTGCCTTGAATTCAATACTGACACAAAGCGCAAACAAAGAACTTGCTTTTGCTAGACAAAGGCTGTTCGAATATGGGGATAGGCCAGGGAAGTATTCAGAATACCTGACTGGGAAAAGGCATACTCCCCAATCCATTACTGCAATCAGAGACACTGCCGGGGTCCTTACATACGATGCCAAAAAGATTAATGAGGCTTTTAGGAGCTTTTACTCTGAATTGTATTGGTCTGAAGGTTGCAAGGTCAGGAGGGCTAAAATGGAGACCTTTTTTAAGAACTTGGACCTCCCAGGGGTAACCTTGGACCAGGCCTCTCTCCTTAATGCCTAGCTGCCTCCATATTTCTTGAACAGTCAAGGGGGCAACTTCAGAGTGGGAAAGCACCTAGCCCTGATGGTCTTCCGGGTGAGTTTTATAAGGAGTTTATAGGGATTGTCAGGGCCAATGTTGGAGATGTACAATCACTCCTATATGCATGAATGCCTTTCACCATCTTTGAGAGAAGCTAATATTTCCTTAATACTTAAGAAGGGGAAGGTTTCTGAGGATTGTGCCTTATACAGGCCCATCTCTATTAAATTCAAATTTCAAGATTCTGTCCAAGATCCTGGTGCTGAGATTGGAAAGGGTGTTGCCCCATATTATTACAGAGGACCAGACAGGTTTTATAAGGGGCCGTAGGTTCTCTAATAATATTAGAAGGTTGCTGAATATGGTCCAAGTTTGTCAGCAATGATCGATTCAGGGGTTGGTGATTTCCTTAGATGCAGAGAAAGCATTTGACCGGGTGGAATGGCCATATCTTTTTTATGTCTTAGAATAGTTTGGGTTGGGTGGAGTCTTTGCTAGGTGGGTGGAGGTTTTATATCGCCACCTTCTGGCCGCGGTCATCACCAACTGGGTAAAGTATGGGAATTTTAGGATTGGTAGGGGTAGTCGGCAAGGCTGCCCCCCTCACCGTTGTTTATGTTGGTGAAAAAGCTGCTGGCAGAGGCCATTCGTCAGAACATCCACATAACCGCTCCGGAAGTGGGATTGAGAGCACACAACATTACACTGTATGCGGATGATGTCCTTCTGTTTTTATTGAACCCAATGACCTCCGTACCCCATTTGATACTTTGCAAAATCGGAGGCTATGCCTTTGGGGAACCTTAAGGATGTGCCAGAAGTTGAAGGTGGCCCTAAGTTCCCTTTTAAGTGGTCATGGGTAGGGTTCCGATATCTAGGCATTTTTATTACCCCCAAGTTTGATCTGTTATTTCAGACTAACTTTGCTAACTTGCTCGACAATATTAGGCGAGATCTCCAGAGATGGGAAGCTCTTCCAATTTCATGGCTGGGCAGAATATCTCTCATTAAGATGAATGTTCTTCCTCCTTTGCTTTATCCCATGCGTATGCTCCCTATAATGTTTCCCAGGTCAAAGCTGTGGAAGCTTATGGAGTGCTTTGGTTCCTTTGTCCGACATCGTGGGCGGCCCCTCATCAAACTTACTAAATTGCAGTTGCCTCAAGGAGGGGGAGGAGTTGATTTCCCAGACATCAGGATGTATCAATTGAGTTCCCTGCTGTCCATTGTCTGTGATTGGGTAGGTAACAATCCAAACTCAATATAGCTGGATATTGAGGTCTCCCAGGTAAAGTGCCCTCTTATTAACCTGTTGTTCATGGATAAGATGAGGACAGTTATGGAACAGTGCCAAAACCCCATTGTCATTAGTACAGTCAAGGCATGGAGGGCGATGTGTCAGATTGAGGATTGTTTATCCAAAACTTCGTCACTTACACCTATAGTCAGCATGCCAGGGTTCCAACCAGGGATGATGGACTCAGGGTTCAAACTATGGGCAGCGAAAGGAGTTTCTAGTTTGGGAGACTTGCTTGAGGGGAAGGTTATGATATCTTTTGAGCAACCGATCTGTAAACACGGGTTGCCCAGCAGAGATCTTTTCCATTTTTTTCAGGTTAGAGATTTCATCCAGAAGAAGACTACACTTCTCACTAAGCCCTATGAGCCTGATACAGAGAGGATGTTGCTACGCTCCACAAGCACCCTTTTGGTTAGTGCCCTCTATCGCCTGCTGGGTGGCATGGCCTCACATTAACCAATTATGTGAGGTCTGGGAACAAGAGTTAGGAGTGGCGATCTCTTCTGAAACGTGGGAGAACATATGGGAGAAGACTCAAAAGATCTCGATCTGTAATAGGACATGCGCTACGCAGTTAAAAGTTGTGCACAAGGCTCATCTGGCACCAGACTGGCGAAGTTTAAAGAAGGGGGCTCTTCAGTGTGCCCAACTATAAAATAAGTGTAGGTACTCTTACCCATTGCTTCTGGACATGCCACAGGCTCCGTGTTTATTGGAGCCCGTGGCGGGAGAGATAGGGAGGATATTGAGGGCTGAAGTCGAAGTAGACCCAATATCTCTCCTCTTAGGTCTACCAAATTTACCATCTTTAGACGGGCATGGGAAGAAACTATTTAATATTCTTGCATACTGTGCACGGAAGAATATTCTGATGAATTGGGTGTCTGAGAACCCGCTGGGCTTCTGGGATGGCAGAAATTAGTAGTGGAGCACATTCCCTTGGACCTTTTTACAAACATGGTGCACCACACAACAGACCATTTTTATAAGACATGGCAGCCCTACATGAGTTATTTGGATATAGGTTTGTCAGTTATCTTAACCAGGGCATTTGTTTAACCAAGATGGTTAGATTTGTCAAGCCCTGGGCCCTGGAGGGAGTCTCCTGAGTTAATACAGGTATATATACAATGCTCCCATTCCTTTGTTTGGGAGCTTTGCGCTGAGCATAGCTATTCTGTATTTTGTAGGTTTTTTTTTTGCTTTTCTTTCATTTTTTTGGTGTTGCTTTGCAAGTGTCAGGGATTGTTTTGTATTATAGGGTAGGTTAGTAGTTAGTAGACAGTAGTTGTATTGTAGCTTGTGTTTTTTTTCTTTTTATTATACTGATATTTGTTATTGATTGTACTTTTCAATAATTTTATACGTTTGTAAAGTTAAAAAAATTTGCTAATAAATATATTTACAAAAAAAAGCTTGAATGCATCACATGTGGCAATGGCAGTGATATCACATTATAATTGCCACTGATAATTAATACTCACCGTTTACAGCATTTATGCATCATGCATTTATTTTTCATGACTAATCCCTTAATTCCACATGGCCACAAAGACAGAGTTACACCAGTTTATTCTGTTTGCTTGAGCACTTAATGGAAACTTCTTGAAAACCGATCTGCCTAATTTAAGCTATGTGAATGGATAGCTGTTGTGGTTGGTGGAGGTCAAATTCAGATTTTAAGCCGTTTAAATATTTATAGAACCATTGGGAAATGAGCATAAATACTGATTTAAAAGTCTGTTCCAATTGAGTATTATTTAACCTGCTGGTAAAAGAATGTGGCTTCAGACAACTGTCCACTAAATTACACTACAGTTATGTAGATGCATTATAAGAATGAAATAATAATATCTTAAACCTTGATTTGCAGATGCCAGTGTTGGACTGGGGTGTACAAAGTTAAAAATCACACAACACCAGGTTATAGTCCAACAGGTTTATTTGGAAGCACTAGCTTTCGGAGCGCCGCTCCTTCATCCGCAACCACCTGATGAAGGAGTGGCGCTCCGAAAGCTAGTGCTTCCAGTTAAACCTTTTGGACTATAACCTGGTGTTGTGATTTTTAATCTTAAACTTTGCATTACTCCATTACGTTTGTAATGAGGATTATTGTATGTGGCATTAAACATTTATGTTTTGTTCAAAACAAATGCAGCAAATTTGACAGAGTAGATAAATCAGTTTAACATTAGTACTTTCTTCAAAAAATTCATCTTAAATATTCCTACAATTTGTATTATAGAGTGTGATCCTGATTATACTTTAGTTAAGTACCAACACATTTGCTAAGCTATTTGCATACAATTAGCCATAATTTTACAAAATATTATTGCATCCAGTAAAAAGATATTTATTTCAACTAATACTTAATATCATGATGGGGAGTTCTTTAGCAGTTTGCATATTTATATCTATATTTCTAGACTTCAGTGAAAGAATTACTTCAAAATAAATTGCTATCAGGTTGGTTGGACAAATGTGAACTACTTTCAAAATAGAATTGGATAAATATCTGGACTTTTAAAAAACAGACATAATAATAGGTAAAGTTTAGCAGAATGGAACTAGCTAAATTGCAGTTATATGGAACTGGCATGGACTTGATAGGCACAATGGCCATCTCTTATGCTTATTAACCATTCTGTGTTCTTGCCCACCTCTGCAGTTCACTCCTTAAGGATACCCTCACTTCTATTATATGCCTCTATATTGCAGCATCCCACCTTACATTATGACCTTGTGCCTTTATGTTTCTTCATTTGTATTACTTTGTGGAAATGTTATGGGATTAACTTCAATATGTATGTTCATAACTTCTAATTCTCCCCAAAACTGTTGAGACATGGCACTTGTCAGAATGCTTTTTTATATAATGTTGTTTCTGACACATTCTCATACCTAACAGAGAAACATATTTTGGTTCCACAAAAGTTCTGAATTAAAACAAAGAAAATTACAGCACAGGAACAGGCCCTTTGGCCATTCAAGCCTGCACCAATCCAGATCCTCTACCTGAACCTGTCGCCTATCTTCCAAGACTCTGTATCCCTCTGCTCCCTGTCCATTCATGTATCTGTCTAGATACATCTTTAATTGAATCTATCATGCCTGCCTCTACCACTTCCGCTGGCAACGCATTCCAGGTTCCCACCACCCTCTGCGTAAAGGACTTTCCATGCATACTTCCCTTAAACTTTTCCCCTTTTACCAGGCAACATCCTGGTGACCCTCCTCTGTATCTTCTCCAAAGCATCCACATCCTTTTCATAATATGGTGACCAGAACTGTACACAGTATTCCAAATGTGGCCAAACCAAAGTCCTATACAACTGTAACATGACCTGCCAACTCTCTTACTCAATAACCCATCTGATGAAGGAAAGCATGCCGTATGCTGCCTTGACCACCTTATCAACCTGCGTTGCCACCTTCAGAGTACAATGGACTTGAATAGATCCAGATCGCTCTGTGCATCAATTTTCCACAGAGCCTGTCCATTTACTGTATAGTTTGCTCTAGAATTGGATCTTCCAAAATGCATCACCACGCATTTGCCTGGATTGAACACATTCTATCATTTCTCTGTCCAACTCTCCAATCTGCCTATATTCTTCTGCATTCTTTGACAGTCCCCTTCACTGTCTGTTACTCCACCAATCTTCGTGTCATTTGCAAACTTGCTAATCAGACCACCTATACCTATGTATATCACGAACAGCAGTGGTCGCAGCACAGATCCCTGCAGAACACCATTGGTCACAGTTCTCCATTTTAAGAAACTCCCTTCCACTACTACTCTGTCTCGTGCTGCCCAGCCAGTTCTCTATCCATCTAGCTGGTACACCCTAGATCCCATGCGACTTCACCTTCTTCATCAGCCTACCATGACATCTACATCCCTTCCCTCATCAATCTACTTTGTCACTTCCTAAAAGAGTTCTATTAAGTTGGTAGCACATGACTTTCCCCGACGCAAAACCATACTCACTGATAAGCCCATTTTCTTCCAGATGTGAATAGTACTGTGACAGGCTGTCATGTTGGCATTTGCTGTGCAAGCATTTTTCTTGGTAGTGATCCATAGGGCCTGCTGATCTAGTAGAGTCTTAGAGATGTACAGCACAGAAACAGACACTTCAGGCCATGTCTACCAGATATCCTAAATCCCATTTGCCAGCACTTAGCCCATATCCTTCAAAACCCTTCCTATTCATTTGCCCAGCCAGCTGCCTTTTAAATGTTGTAGGTTAGATGGTTAGTCTAATGAGAAGACACTCTTGTCAAATGTGTAGTACAGGCCGACTACTGTATCTGCAGAATCGTTTTCCGCAGTTTCAGTTACCTGCGGTTTACCGGGGAAAGGGAGCATTCCAGAACCAGGGACCAGGTGCTGCTGGGAAGGTAAATTTCCTATTTAAATGAATGGGTTCACTCCTATCCGCAGTTTTGGGCTTCCACGGTAGGTCTTGGAGCGTATCCCCCATGGGTACAGGGGGACTTCTGTATATTGCATGACTGCAACTAGATACAACTTATATTCATGATGTTGCTAGATACTGGGCTGGATCTTATCAAAAATCAGCAAACTGCCATTTTAATGAGTTTCACAGAGAACATCTCTCTGTCAGACCTAACATTTTCATCACAAGAACACCTCATTAAAAACCTACCACACCCTCATGATGCCTTTATTGTCCAATGCTCACCTGATTCTCACACCAACTGTAGTATTCACCACCACTGGGATATCTCAGGATCCCTGATGCTGGCACCATCCTGAAATATCCATTGTGCTGTTGTGAAACACGTTCAGTCCAGAGATGCCCAGCACAGCACATGGCATTTTCCCCAGACTTGGCTGAGAAGGGGAAATTGGAGCACTAGTTTGTGGCCATGGATTTTGATGTCCCAGTGTGACAAACTAGTGAGAGAAGGGACATCCTCTTCTTGAAGACTGACACAAGCAAGTCAGAAGAAGTGAGCCTGTAAATTCTGATTTGGGATAGCAAAACACAGAAAGGCAGAGATACAAATAGGTTCAAAGTTAATGGGACAAGCAAGGATCCCTAAGCAGCAGCCTGCTCCAATGCCTGGGACAGGTATCCGTCCCAGTGTACAAAGTGTCCTTGCAGCAGTATCACAATGAGAGGTATCAGTATGCTCCAAAGTGGAGCACTGAAATGCAAAGCCATACTGTCAGTGGATTGGGGATGTGTCATGGTGGTGCAGAGAGACTGGTGATTGTTAGATGCCAATCTTGGTGAGATAGAGAGGAATGTATGTGATCTCTGTCCATGAAGTGTGCCCTGAGCCATTAATGCTGGGTGTCCAGGATTGGGAGGCAGAGGAAGTAGCGACCTCAAGTCATCAGGTACCTGCTTTGACTTTCATATCAGGTGTTCTCAGTGTCTAATCCGTAGATTGGAAGACTGCACATTAATAAAATGAGATTAAGTAATTATGAGGTTGATAAACTGTTATCCCTGTTAATAGGCCCCTCATCACTCACTGACAAGAAACTCATCTTAACGTCTGGGGGTTGGTTTGAAAAAATCTCACAATTTTCCAAAATTTCTCATCATAACCCATGTCATTCAGGGCCAAGTAGATTCTGTTGCAGAGGTGAGTTGAAGATCTACATTGTAGATCTTTTCCGAGATCTTTAGCTCTTCTGCCCACAACCCTATGTGATGTCATTGTAGTAAGTGAAAATTAATTCACTCCTCCGTATTAACTCTTTCGGACCCTTGTACGACAGTGGGCATCTTTGTGAAATGCTGCAGTCTATGTTTTCAGTGGCCTCAAAGTGATGAAAGACAGAGATAAAGATTTTGACTCCATTATAATGAAGGAATGTCAATAAATGTCCATGTTATTTGCTGATGCTTTATCAAGAACGTAAGATTCAAAAGGGACTTGATGGTTGCTTCCATTTGGAAGGAATGTGTGAAATTCGTTCTCTTTCTATTTAAGATTAAGGAGGGATTTTTCTCTCTTGGGCGAGTCATTAGCTGTGGGATTCATTTCTCCAGAACTGCAAGGAGCTGGGTGATTGAGTGTATTCAAACCTGAGTTAGCTTTTTGATCAACAATGGAGTGGAGGAGAGGGTAGGCAGACAGGAAAGTGGAGCTGAGACTACTCAGTTATTCAATAAACTCATTGGTAGTCCAATGTACTCTTATCTTTATGCTCATGTTCTTGTTCTTTGTGATTTTCCGATATACTGGTACTCTCATCCTTTTTAACTGTGGAGATCACACTTATGATGCTAATATTCTAGAAGCATTGGTGACATTATGCAATGTATCCTGTCGAAAGTACACAATGCAGTACAGAATTAACGTGATGGAGGAAGCAAATATTTAAACTTGCAAGAGGTGTAGCTTACACAGGCTGCATCGTGCTGGATGCTAATGAGGCTTTCGTATGATTGAGTTCAAAGAAGAGATCTAGACTCTTAAATGTCATTTAACCAATTTCTACCATATACTTTGATTTGGCAGTTCTTAAAAAAAATTGTCAGTTATAAATTTAATTGAAGACAAACCAGAATTCAAGGATCTTCTCTAAGCATGTTAAGAGTAAAAGGGTTGTCAGAGGAGTGATAGAACCAATTAGGTATCGAAATGGAGAACTTGGTGAAGGCAGAACCACAGTCCAAAAATGTATAGATGAGGTGGATTGGCTGTGCTAAAACAGACATCGTGTCCAGGGATGTGCAGGTTAGGTGGAGTGGCCATGGGGATTGTGTGGTTACAGGGATAGGGTAGGGGGGTGCAATCAGATAGGATGCTTTTCAGAGGGTCAGTGTGGACTCGATGGACTGAATGGCCTGCACACACACTGTCGGGTTTCTATGATTCTAAGTGATTAATTTACATTTAGGAAGACAGCTTTACTGCACATATAATAGTAAGAATGATACAGCACAGTAGGCATGGAGACAAAAACCCATCCTCATGTTGAGGATATTATCTATCATATGTGGTCCTGCTACTATGTTGAATGAGATTGATTCAAAACATATAACAGCTCCAAACTGAGCATTCATGCGGAAGTGTGTCTTCAGCAATTCTGGAATTGCAATTAACCACAACTTGTAATTTCATAGCCCTCAATCTACCCTGGGAATAACTCTGGCTCAAGGAGAAGTGCAGGATAGCATGAGAGAAGCCACAGTGTGCATACCTAAAAATGAAGAACCAACTTGATGAAGCTACTACAGTGAACTACATCTTTAACAAAACAGTGGAAGTAGCCTGGAATCGATAGAACTCAGCAATCCAATGACCAGTGGTAAGATCTATGCTATGCAGTTCTACCAATTCAGCTGTGAATGGCAGTGGACAATACACAATAGCTCAAGGAAGAGACTCCACCCATTTTCCCATCTGCGATGATGGAGTAACCCAGCAAAAAGACAAGGCAGAAGTATTTACTGTATATTCAACCAGAAGGATGATCTATCGCAGCCATCTTCTGAGGTTGTCAACATTCACAGATGTCAGTCCTCAATGTGACATCATGATACAGGAGAAGTTATTGCAAACACCAAAAGTAATAGGGATTGACAATCTCCTGATAGTAGCACAAGAGACTTGTGTTCCAGAGCTAGACAACCCCTTAGCCAAGTTGGTCCAGTAGTTATAAATACAGTAGGTGCATTACTCCACTATTTGTAAACTCCCCTTCAACTCCCCTGGAACCATATTGCTGTTAACTTCAATGTCAATGGGTCAAATCCTAGAGTTTCCTTCCTAACACCACCGTGGGTGTACTTACACCAGCAGTCAAAAAAGTAGATTGCCATCCAATCAACTAGCAATGAACACCAAATGCTCATCTTACTAGCAGCACACAAATCACATTAAGAAATTAAAATAACTGTCAATTGAAAAGATTTTGGTCATCTATAAAACAATGACAATTGAGAAAACATAATCTTAAATCACTTTTGTTACAGTTTTTATCACTTGGCTGTCTACTCCAAATAAGGAGGAGAAAGTGAGGTCTCTCTGAGGATGAAAGATCAGTCCTCAGCAGAGGCCTCACCTTCATTCCCCTACGCTCTCGGATTAATGAGTTCAGCACACGGCACAATTCTTCCGCCGCCTTCGGCTCCGCACCTACTTCTTCAACCAAGACTCTCGCCCACCCTCTGACAACCCCTTCTCACGCCTCCAACACACCCCATCCACCTGGACACCCCGTGCTGGCCTCCTACCTGCCCTCGACCTCTTCATAGCCAACTGCCGCCGCGATATTAACCGCCACCTGAACTCCCCCACCCCTCTCACCCACTCCAAACTCTCACCCTCGGAACGTGCAGCCCTCCACTCACTCCGTTGCAACCCCAACCTTACTATCAAACCAGCAGACAAGGGAGGCGCGGTAGTAGTTTGGCGCACCACTGAGGCCAAACGCCAGCTCGCAGATACCTCCTCCTACTGCCCTCTTGACCATGACCCCACCTCCCACCACCAAACCATCATCTCCCAGACCATCCATAACCTCATCACCTCGGGGGATCTCCCATCCACCGCCTCCAACCTCATAGTCCCACTACCCCGCACCGCCCATTTCTACCTCCTGCCCAAAATCCACAAACCCGACTGCCCCGGCCGACCCATTGTCTCCGCCTGCTCCTGCCCCACCGAACTCATCTCCGCATACCTTGACACCGTCCTGTCCCCCTTAGTCCAAGAACTCCCCACCTACGTTCGGGACACCACCCATGCCATCCACCTGCTCCATGATTTTCGCTTCCCCGGACCCCAACGCCTTAT
>NC_057727.1:24131797-24145471 GCF_004010195.1 Chiloscyllium plagiosum
TCCTGTTCCCTGGATGCTGCCTGACCTGCTGCGCTTTTCCAGCAACACATTTTCTACTCCAAATAAGGGCCAAACTCAACAGATTTCCCTCTCTGAAAACAATTAATGTAATCCCAGTGAATCGGAAAATGATGCTCTCAATAATTAAATGGAAAATAAAGTAATTTAGAGATGTCCTGTTCCCTGGATGCTGCCTGACCTGCTGCGCTTTTCCAGCAACACATTTTCTACTCCAAATAAGGGCCAAACTCAACAGATTTCCCTCTCTGAAAACAATTAATGTAATCCCAGTGAATCGGAAAATGATGCTCTCAATAATTAAATGGAAAATAAAGTAATTTAGAGATGTAAATTTTACATTATCCGCAAATTGAATTACCATTTCATTTCTTGAGGTGTTGGCAGTTTAATGTCAAATCATCCACTATGACTGATAATTCTGAAATACAGTTTCTTCTACCATTCAATGCTTACCTGTTGATGCTGTAATTCAATCAACAGTCTTAATCTGGAGGGACAAGCTCCTCACAGAAAAGCAAAATAGTGCGGATGCTGGAGATCTCCAATAAAATCAGGAAGTCCTAGGAAAGTTAGCAGGTCTGGCAGCATCAGTGGAGAAACAGAATTGAAGTTTTGAGTCCAAATGGCTCTTCTTCAGAATTAGAAGGGATTGGAAAATGAAAAATAGCTGTGGAATGAAGGAGGGGAAGGAGCAAATGGATCAGATTGCTTAGAACCAAAGACAAAGGGGTTGCTAATGGGGATTGAAACTGATGGATGTAAATGAAGGTGTGAAAATGGGTCCCCTCTGCTGAGAGCAATGTCAACAAGACACAACTTGTATGTGTATATAATTATATATATATATATAATTTGGTGTGGAGTAGAGATTGGAGGATGTAAAAAAATTCTTGGATACAAAAGTCATGCTGTGAAGTTGTAAAATTCAATATTGAGTCCTAGATGCTGTAAAAAGCCTTAATGGAAAATGATGTGTTCCAGCTCCAGCTTGCACTGAGCTTCAGTGTAAAGTACAGCTGGCACAGAACAATGGGAGCGCAGTGGTTTGTTGAAATAGCAAGCAATGGAAGGTTGGGATTTTACGTAAACGACAAAGCAGAAGTGTTCTGCAAAGTGGTTGCCCTGTTTATGCTGTGTCTCCCCAATGTAATGGAGACCAAACTGTGAGCAGATATAAGTAAAATGTTGCTTCATTTGGAAGACGTGTTTGGGGCCGTGGAGAGTAGGAGGGAGCAGTGTTACACCTACTGCAATTGCATGGGAAGGTGCCATGGGGGAATGAGGGAGTATTAGGAATGATGGAGGAGTGGACTTTGCTGACACAGAGGGACGGTACTTGAAAAATGCTGACAGTTGGTGGGGGGAGAATGTGTTTGGTGGTGGATCCTCCTGGAAGTGGCAGATATGGCAGGTGATCCTTTTGAATTTAGAGATACTGTGGAATGGAAGATGTGGACAAGGGGAACCCTATCATTGTGCTGGGAGGGAAAGGAAGGGGTGAGGACAGAAATGTGGGAGATGGGTTGGACACAGTCGAGGGTTATGTCAACTATGGTGGGGGAAATTTCTTAGCTGAGGAAAAGCGAGGTGAATAATGTAAGTACATCCCAAACTCTGGACAATTAACAAATCAGAAAATTACCCTTGTAAAATAAAATCAATATTTTATTTTTACTTTTTACTTAATTTTTACTTATAGTGTAAACTTCAATAAATACTATATAGACTTTAAATATTATTTTCAATCACCTAAATCATTGATTAATTTTCAATACGTAAGAAAAATTAAAGACTGTTTTACATTAATAATCACAGATCACAGTGTATTTTTATTACCAATTGAAAACATTATGAAATGTGGTGCTATTAATATGGTGGTAATTTTAATAATTTTCTTCCAAGTATATTTCTTCTTATATGATTAAATCTAATTTTTCTTTAAAAAAACCGGCTGCTGATTTCTTCAGATTGTAGGCCATCTGTGATATAAAAGTAGCTTCTGCATAACTCTCGATGAAGTGTGATATATCTGGAGGCTCGTTTTGTCTGTGGAACCACAAACCTCTCCGTAAATTCTGTCCTACTCAACTGTCGTTTACTTTGTGCTGCCAACACACGGTTGATGAAGGTCAATGCGTAGGAATAGCAGTTGTGCTCATATTCATTGTACCTATAATTATGCAGAATAACAATTGCTTTTAGAAAATCAATTCCTTTGATTGACATGGTTATTAAACAGTAGGAAAATCGACATTTCAGGCAAAAGCCCTGCCGAAACGTCGATTTTCCTGTTCCTCGGATGCTGCCTGAACTGCTGTGCTTTTCCAGCACCACTCTACTCCAGAATCTGGTTTTCGGCATCTGTAGTCATTGTTTTTACCTTATTAAACAGTACTTTGAACTGCTGATTACATAGAAGTGAGGACCTGTGGACGGAAAAGTTGAACTCTACTGCACTGTGTCATGTGATACTTATAGGTTAATAATGGTCAGATGGAATTGGATGATAATGTGGATTTTCTTTAACAGGTCTACATTAGAGGGGGCTGTATTATGTATACACAACATATGTAGAGTCATAATGAAAATGTGAAAAGGAGTTGCCCTTAAAAAGGACTGGAATTTACTCCAACATGTGCTTTGTTGTGTCACTGTGCAGTAACAAAGAGACTTCGTTACTTTCAAAGCAAAAGTCAGTTACAGATACTTGTTCTTGATCAGCTGTGTAATATAAATGGGAATTCTACTGTTGTGATGCTCCAGAATATTATTCTTTTTCTCCCAGTCAATCCATTCTCAAAGTTTTTGCCTTAAGCTAAGTGAGTTTCAGCGATGCCAATATCTTCAAATGGCTTTTTGCCACAATTGCAATGGACCACCCTTCACAACAAAGCCCAGCCTGACTTTGTCCAACATCTAAATATGCTCACATTCCAGTAAAGGGCTAGCAGATTGGTCAGAATATTGTCAAGATCCATAAACTTTGCTGTATTCTCTGCCCAGCCATTTCTTGATATCACCTGGTGTGAAGTGAATTGGCTGAAAACTGGCTTCTCTGACAATGGGAACCTCTGGAGGAGGCCGAGATGGATCATCCACTCAACATTACTCGCTGCAGAATGTTACAAATGCTTCAGTCTTATCCTGTGCTGGTTCTCTCATCACTGATATAGAGACTTACAGAGTCTCCTCCCCCAACATGTTGCTTAATTGTTGAACACCATTTGCTGGGGAGGATTTAAACTACTACGGTTGGGAGGGAGGATCCCAGGGAGATAGCGAGGAAAGAGATTAATCGGAGACTGGTAAAGTTGAGAAAAGAAGTGAGTCAAACAGTCAGGGCAGACAGGGACAAAGCAGAGAACAAGGTAGGACTGATAAATTAAACAGCATTTCTTTCAATGCAAGAGGCCTAATAGGGAGGGCAGATGAACTCAGGGCATGGGTAGGAACATGGGACTGGGATATCATAGCAATTACAGAAATGTGGCTCAGGGATGGACAGGACTGGCAGCTTAATGTTCCAGGATACAAATGCTACAGGAAGGATAGAAAGGGAGGCAAGAGAAGAAGGGGAGTGGCGTTTTTGATAAGGGATCCATATGGATTTCTGTAAGGTGTTTGACAAAGTTCCTCATGGAAGACTGGTTAGCAAGGTTAGATCTCATGGAATACAGGGAGAACTAGCCATTTGGATACAGAACTGGCTCAAAGGTAGAAGACAAAGGGTGGTGGAGGTTAGTTTTTCAGACTGGAGGCCTGTGACCAGTGGAGTGCTACACAGATCAGTGCTGGATCTGCTACTTTGCATCATTTATATAAATGATTTGGATAGAACATTGGAGGTATAGTTAGTAAGTTTGCTGATGACACCAAAATTGGAGCTGTAGTGGACAGGGAAGAAGGTTACCCCAGATTACAACAGGAACTTGATCAGATGGGCCAATGGGCTGAGGAGTGGCAGATGGAGTTTAATTTAGATTAATGTGAGGTGCTGCATTTTGGGAAAGCAAATCTTAGCAGGACTTATACACTTAATGGTAAGGTCCTCGAGAGTGTTGCTGAACAAAGAGACCTTGGAGTGCAGGTTCATAGGTCCTTGAAAGTACAGCCGCGGATAGATAGGATAGTGAAGAAGGCGTTTGGTATTCTTTCCTTTATTGGTCAGAGTATTGAGTAAGGAGTTGGGAGGTCATGTTGCGCCTATACAGGACAATGGTTAGGCCACTGTTGGAATACTGCGTGCAATTCTGATCTCATTCCTATCGGAAGGATGTTGTGAAACTTAAAAGAATTCAGAAAAGATTTACAAGGATGTTGCCAGGGTTGGAGGATTTGAGCTATAGGGAGAGGTTGAATAGGCTGGGGCTGTTTTCCCTTCAGCGTCGGAGGCTGCGGACTGACCTTATAGAGGTTTATAAAATCATGAGGGGCATGGACAGCATAAATAGACAAAGTCTTTTCCCTAGGGTGGAGGAGTCCAGAACTAGAGGGCATAGGTTTAGGGTGAGAGGGGAAAGATATAAAAGAGACCTAAGGGGCAACGTTTTCTTGCAGAAGGTGGTACATGTATAGAATGAGCTGCCAGAGGAAGTGGTGGAGGCTGGTACAATTGCAACATTTAAAAGGCATCCGGATAGATATATGAAACGGAAGGGCTTGGAGCGATATGGGCCGGGTGTTGGCAGGTGGGACTAGATTTGGGTTGGGATATCTTGTCGGCATAGACAAGTTGGATGAAGGGTCTGTTTCCATGCTGTACATCTCTATGACTCTATGACCACTTGTGACTGGATGTGGCAAGACTGCAGAGCTTAGATCTGATGTGTTAGTTGTAGAATGCATAGTCCTGTCTATCACTCGCTGCTTATGCTGGTTGGTATACAAGTGATCTTTCCATTTTTCCTTAGTGTTAGGTTTGCCTGCTACTACTCCTCTCATGCTCTCCTACACTTTTCATTGAACAATAGTTAAACCTCTGGCTAAGTATTGATAGTAGAGTGGGAATATGTTGGCAAGGAGGCTCGAGATTGTGTTGAATCTCTAGCTGGCAAGGAAGCTAGAGATTGTGTTGGATTGCTGCTGTTAAACCACAATACCTGATGAATTTCCAGTCTGTTGTTAAATTTGTTTGAAGCCTCTCCCATTTAGCACAGTGATAGTGCCACAAAACATGACATATTCTCAATGTCAAGGCAGGACATTTTCTCCAAAAAAGGACCATGCAGTGGTAGCTCTTACTGATATTGTCATGGAGAGATGCATCTGCGACAAGCAGGTTGGTGAAGATGAGGTCAAGTATATATTTTCATTGGTTCCCTTACCACCTGCTAGAGACTCCAGATGTAAGAAAGGAGGACTCAGCAGGGCAACAGGGCTGAGTTAACAATTGGTGTTTCCGGTGCCAGGTGGGTTTAGTTTGGTTTCATTCCTTTTGAGAATTTTTACCAGTTTGATTCAACCAACTGGTTTGCTAGGCTATTTCACAGAGTAGATTTAGAGTCAACTACATTCCTGATGGTCTGAAATCACACACAGGTTAGACAAGGTAAGGATGGCAGATTTCGTTGTGAACCAGATGAGTTTTGGAACGTTTAACATGAGTTCCATTAGATTTTTGATTCCAGATTATTTTTCAATTCAAATTACACCATCTGCTGTGGTAGGAATCTGGCCTCAGAGCATTACCTGAGTCTCTGGATTACTAGACCACCTACAATGTCATTATATCATCACCTCCACAAAAGGGTACATTACAGACCAATGAAACAAAGCTACACCTGCTCAGATCATCATGTTTCGGCATGATGCCTATTAGTGCAGTTAACCATTGGTATAAAATAGGAGAAAACATCTGAAATGGAGCACCTAAAGAGAAATGTATAGAAGTGTGATACCTTATGATTTTACCAAAGCATACAAATTTCCTAATTAAAAAAAAGTCTCAAAGTGTAAATTCTAATGCTGCTATAGAAAATCAGAGCTACAATTGGAACATTCACATGTAACAGCTTCAGTTCAGTGGTCCATACAATACGAGTCACATGGATTAATTATGCAATGAGATTTAGCCACTGTGGTCAATGCGACACTATCATTTGTATTAAATCTACTGTAGTCACAGAGGATAAATAAGTGTGGAACTGTCTGCCACAAAAATGGCTGAAGTGGAACCCATAAGTTATTTCAAAATAAAATTAGATGTGTTTCAAAACTTATACAAAAACTGTGGGGATTGAACCAAAGAATTTGATTAAAATCAATGTTACATGTGGCAAAATCATCAACATGAACTTGACAGGCCAAATGAGCCTGTGCTACAATCCATACCTGTTTGGTAGCCATAAATCAGCTGTGGAAAACTGCTCCAAGTAAATATCCCACTGGTTAATTAAACTGTACATGTCTGGTTGTACTAGTGGAACACAAACACATTCTTCCCAACCACAACCATCTCTCTGGACACCAGTTTCAATGTAATTATACACAACTCCTACAAAAATAAAAGATTTATAGTGTGAAAAAGGCTACTACATGTAGCACATATATATTAAATGGTGTATCATAGATTTCTCCCATAAGACTAACATCGTTCTTCTGGTCTCTAGTTGTTTGTTCATGGTAAAAGGCTCCTTCACTGCAATGTACAAGCACAAAAACGTTTGGTTAGCTCAGTTGGCTGCTTTGCAATGCACTGTGATGCCAACAGCATAAGTTCAATTCTCACACTGGCGGAGGTTACCATGAAGGACTCTCTTTGTCAACCTATCCCCTCACCTGAGGCATGGTGACCCTCAGGTTAAACCACAATCAGTCCTCATTCTCTCTCTCTCTCTCTCTCTCTCTCTGTAATGAGGGAGTAGCTGTATGGCCCCGAAGGACTGTGGTGAGTTTACTTGTATAAGCACACCGCCTGATCATGAAGAGTGCAGGAGCAATGCCACAGATAGTTTCCCCTGGCTGAGACAGGAGTAGCAATTAGCTCAGTTATTAATGTCAAAATTCTAGGTTTCATTTCAAATTCCCAATAATCCTCCAAATAAGAAATAAAATTAAAATTAGAAAATAGTTCAGAACACTCTTGTCCTAAAATTCTTAAACTCTGCATCCTTCACTATACTTACTATATTAAGGTGTTCTGAGTATCTGTCATCTTGTGTTTAAATTACATTTTTTTTAGAAAAAGAAATGCGATTTAATTTAAAACTCACCACTGGTATTTGAAATTCCAACATGAAGATCAGATCTCCCATCATAATCTCTGGATAACAAAATATAAATAGATGTTAAACTACTGTCCTTCAGAACAATAGAATCCCTACAGTGTGGAACCAGGTCATTTGGTCCATTGAGTCCACACTGATTCTCTAAAAAGCATTTCCCATGACTAATCCACCTAGCCTACACATCCTTGGGACACTACGCGGCAATTTAGCATGGCTAATCCACCTAACCTGCACGTCGTGTACTGTGGGAGGAATCTGGAGATGGGGAGATATGGGGAGAATGTGCAGAGTTTACACAGTCACCTGAACATGGAAATGAACCTGGGTCCCTGGTGCTAACCACTGAGCCACTCACCAAATTTCTTACACATAAACTGAATGTAAACAAATAAGAAAGCACACAAAAGAAAGATTCCGAATACAGAGGAAATTTGGTTATCCGAATTCCAATTATCCGAAAATCGGATTATCTGAAGGACATCTCAAGGTCCTGATAGAAACATTACATCAAAGGCGTGTTTCCAGCAGTGATCGCGTCTTTTGTTTACAGTGATTAAACAGGCACCTTCATCAAATGACTGATCTCCCAACCTCTCTCTCTACCCACACTCCCCCTGGAGTTCTACAGAGGGATGTACCCCATCCTCCACCCTCCTCGCCCGCCCCCCCCCCCCCCAATCCCAGGAATAATCTCTCCAATATTGCCCTGTACAGGGTAAACATGGAACCTGTCAAAATTTTGCAGTAAAAAGTTGTGTGTGTGGATGTCGGTGTGTGTGTGTGCACGCGCATGCGCTATTGGGAGACTTACCCCACAAAGGCAGCAGCAGCGGTCTTGTTGTTTGTGTGCACTCCAGATGCCCTGGAGAGGGGCCGGGAGTGGACAGGGGCTTGTGCGCTTTGTGCTGGGGGGTGGTATTGGACCGGGTTGGGAGCGGGGGAGTGTGGTGTTGGACGGGTTGGGGGGCCGGGGGCGGGTTTGGACCAGGTTGGGAGCAGGGGGTGTGTTGGACTGGATTGGGGGACGGTGTTGGCCGGGGGACAAGAGGAGGGTGGTGTTGGTGGTGGGGTCTCATGTGCTCTGTGCTGCTGCAGTCTCCTGAATTGGGAGCAGACTTTAAAACTCTGAGCCCCATAGGAAAGGCATTTAATCAATTTTCTGAATAATTGATTATCTGAACGAAATAGTGCCTGCCCATCATGTTTGGATAATCAAGTTTCCACTGTAGTTACAGCGCAGGAGGCTATTCAGTCTGTTGTCTATGTGCTAACTCTCTGCAGATACAACCTAGCCTCTCTTGCATCCATTGCACATTAGACCTGATTTTTTCTTTCTCTTCCAATTATTAACCAATTCACTTTTGAAAGCTACAATTGAATTTACTTCTTTAACAACCTCAAAAGTTGTAGCTCAAATCCTAACCACACACTCTGAAAACTCTGAAGAGCCTGAACTGTGCTGTAATGTTCTATTTAATGTTCTAATTCTTTTTAAGGAGAACTATCCCAACTGTTCCAATCTATCCATGAAATTAGTTCTATAAATAGGGGACTTCAATCATTCTCAAATATTTTCTGCACCCCCTTCTGCATGAAAACTTTTCTAAAATATAACACCAATGTGGAAAATTGCCCAGGTATATTCTGTACACAAAAAGCAGGATAAATCCAACTCAGCCAATTACTGCCCCATCAGTCTACCCCCAATCATCAGTAAAGTGACGGAAGGGGTCATCAACAGTGCTATCAAGCAGCATCAGCTCAGCAATAACCCACTCAGTGACGACCAATTTGGGTTCCACCAGAGTCTCTCAGCTCCTGACATCTTTACAACCTTGATTCAAACATGGACAAATGAGCTGAACATTTTATTTCAAAAATATCTTTTATTCATTAAAGAAATGTCTACAAGTACCTACAAAGATTCTAAATCAGTTCTGTACAGTTTTTACAGGGAACAAAATAAAAAAACCTGAATGCCAGAAGTGAGGTGACAGTGACGCCCTTGACATCAAAGCTGCATTTGACTGGGGGTAGCATTGAGGAGCCCTAGCAAAACTGGAATCAATGAGAGTCAGAGGGAAAACTCCCTGCTGGTTAGAGTCATAGTTGACACATAGTTTGATAGTTATTGGAGGTCAGTCATCTCAGCTTCAGGACATCACTGCAGGATTTCCTCTGTCACCTCCAGCTGCTTCATCAGTGACCTTCCATCTGTCATAAGGTCAGAATTGGGAATGTTTGCTGATAACTGCACAAAGTTCAGCACCATTAGTGACTCCTCAGGTATTGAAGCAGTCAATTTATAAATGCAAATGGACCCAGACAATATCTGGGCTTGAGCTGATAAGTGGCAAGTAACATTTGTATGTCACAAATACCAAGCAATGACCCCTCCAATTAAGACATTCTAACCATCATTCTTGACAACCATTCAATCCCCGACGATCAACACCCTGGGAGTTACCTTCAACCAGAAACTGAACTGGAATAGCCATATAAAAACAACAGCTGCAAGGGCAGGTCAGAGGCAGGTCAGCAGCAAGTAACTCCCCTCCTGACCCCACAAAATCAGTCCACCATGTACAAGGCACAAGGCAGGAGTGTGACAGAATACTTCCCACTTCCTTGGATGTGTGCAGCTCCAACAAAACTCAAGAAGCTTGACACCACCCAGGACAAAGCAGTTTGCTCACCACCACCACCACCTTCTCAAGGGCAATTCAGATCAGGCAATAAATGCTTGCCAGCAAGCAATGCAAATGTCCCACAAGTGAATTAAAGAAAAGCTTGGAACTAAGGTTTCTGACTTGGATTGGAATTTCAAGATCCACAGCTACTTTTCAGATGAGTTCTAGTGGTTGCATTGCAATAAGTAGGAATTGCTCCAGAATGCTGTTGTGAAACCAGAGTTTATAAATGACTTCATGAATTTATTGGCAAGAAACCATGAATTTATTTTATTTTATAAAGGCTAAGGCCACATTCCACAGATTTGCAATCACATTTAAAGGTGGCTAAACATTTGCATCTTTGCACCTTCAACATTTAAAAGTTTTTGAAATGGAGGAAACCTATCAGCAAAGCCTCACCAGGAACAATTACCTTGAAGGAGAATAAATGAGGGCAAACTTCATTAGCAAAACATCCAGATAATCACCTGAATACTCAACTGAGTGGCAGCAAGCTATTTGAGATAGTCACTTGGACAATGAGACTCTGGCTATGAAATAACAGTAAAATATAGGAGCCAATTTAGGCCTTCCAGCCCAGCAAGTCTGCTCAGTCAGTCAATCATAGAGTCATAGAGATGTACAGCATGGAAACAGACACTTTGGTCCAACCCGTCCGTGCTGACCAGATATCCCAACCCTATCTAGTCCCACCTGCCAGCACCAGGCCTATATCCCTCCAAACTCTTCCTATTCATCTACCCATCCAAATGCCTCTTAAATGTTGCAATTGTACCAGCCTCCACCACATCCTCTGGCAGCTCATTCCATATACGTACCACCCTCTGCGTGAAATAGTTGCCCCTTTAGGTCTCTTTTACATCTTTCCCCTCTCACCCTAAACCTATGCCCTCATAATTTTGTAACCTCTATAAGGTCACCCCTCAGCCTCCGACGCTCCAGGGAAAACAGCCCCAGCCTGTTCAGCCTCTCCCTGTAGCTCAGATCCTCCAACCCTGGCAACATCCTTGTAAATCTTTTCTGAATCCTTTCAAGTTTCACAACATCTTTCCGATAGGAAGGAGACCAGAATTGCACACAATATTCCAACAGTGGCCCAAACAATGTCCTGTATAGCCGCACAGAAATCTCAGACTTCAGGCTGAGCTTAATTTTCCTTCTCAGTTTCACATTGAGGGAGATAGGGGCATGGATAGGATAAATAAGCAAAGTCTTTTCCCTGGAGTTGGGGAGTCCAGAACTAGAGGGCATAGGTTTAGGGTGAGAGGGGAAAGATATAAAAGAGACCTAAGGGGCAACTATTTCAAGCAGAGGGTGGTACGTGTATGGAATGAGCTGCCAGAGGATGTGATGGAGGCTGGTACAATTGCAACATTTAAGAGGCATTTGGGTATATGAATAGGAAGGGTTTGGAGGGATATGGGCCAGGTGCTGGCAGGTGGGACTAGATTGGGTTGGGATATCTGGTCGGCATGGACAGGTTGGACCGAAGGGTCTGTTTCCATGCTGTACATCTCTATGACTCTATGAATGGTCCTAACAAGGTGGATGTGCAAATGATGCAAGGATTTCCACATGTTGCTATCTTGCAACTTCAATCCACACTATTGCACTAACGTTAGATAGTACACCATCCTCAATCTGTTTGTTGTATAAAGATCACATTAATATTCCTTGCTGCTCTTCTCTAAAATGTGGCTTATTATTTTAAATTATACAGATATATTTTAGCTTGCTTCTTTTGCACCAGAGATGCAGTCAACTCAGCTTAATGTCTCCGTTTGACTTTACCTCAAGAATGATCCTTTAGTCGGTTTAATCAGGAATGAGCACTTTTCGTGATGACCATCTACAAAGGAGTTGGGAATACTGACCGGGGCATCTTCTAATCTTCGTCCCAGGAGACTCTGACCACAGATCGGACACTGCTCGGGTACATTAAAGCAATAAATATCCTTCCCACAGTGACGGAACATGACTACACGATTCTCCATTTCTAGTGAGCTACAGAGGTTAGTTTGTGAACTACATAGATAATTCCTTACAATGATGGCGACACTTTAAATACCAACTTCCGATTTAGCAACAATGTAATGAACAGATGCAGGAGCCAGTGAGCTTTGGATGTAAGTTAAAAGTGTCCTGTTTAGGGTTGGGATTTGATTGCTGGTCCAATCCAAGGTGTTGCGGGGCGGAGTCTAGCTTCTACCATCCGGTGCCATTATTCGAGGCAGCGCGGATCTCCGGAGATACCTGCCGAGGATTGACACAGATTGTATCTGAAATATTAACCAGCGTTTTGTTTTTAGATGTAAATGAAACTGCTGTATCCAGCGTATCTTGTTATATTTTACTGCTTCGGGTATTGGAGCCTCTTGTTGAATGGGAAATAGATTGACGCAGAGACAGCTCTTAGCAGAAATGAGAATGTTCAGCCCACGAAAACAGATACAAAGTCGCAAACTCACTGCTGAGGCTTCATGTTGCAAGAGAAGCCTAAAAGCTGTGGTCTGTGTTGAACAATCCTAAGTGAGTTGTGTAAACTATCCACAATATATACAGGACGTATTTCCACATTACGTTGTTTTATCCGTTTTGTTCCAAGGGCAGAATAATTACAGTATTCGGGATGCTATCACTGACCAGTCACATCGTTGTGTTCTTGTTGGGGCTTTTATAAGGAAATCATTAAATTATTTCTGAAAATTTGACAGGGAAAAGACAGCCAGCGTAAAGTTCTTGAATGAATATGAACTAAAGTGCTGTGATCATTTTCAAATTTACACATTTCAAGTTAAAGTCAGTGTATTGTCATTGATTAAAAAGACAAACCAAAGATATGTCAGCGTGACTGATTGGTAATGTTTCAAAACCCCTTGAGTCAAAACGCAGGTGAACAGCCTTGCTCCCAAGACGTGAGCCCATGGGCCAGGTTAACTTTCCAGTGCAAAGCAGAGGGAACGGTGCACAAATGGAGGAGACATCTCTTTCCGCTTTTCTTTTGTGTTAAATTGAACTTTTCTGTTGCCTTTAATAAATAAGAACATTTCGGTAGAGAGGATTTTTAAAGTAAGTGTCATGGTTCAAGGATATCCATCTAATGATGTAGAATATCTAATATTAATAGGAAGGTGGGCAACTTGTTCACCACATCACTCCTGTGCGCAATGACCTACAGTGTAATCTAGCTAAGCAATGTCTGACTTATAAAATTCTCTTCCTTCTTGTATGTGAACACTTGGATGAGGTAGCAAAGAGCACGTAGCGCCAATGAAATCAAGAATTCATGAGATTTTAAAGTTGTCCTCATGTGTGGAACAGACTGCTGCACTATTCTCTCTGTGCCCACTTAAGTTCGTGGCAGCCATATCAAGTATTTCCTTAGAACAGGGACATTCCCTGGACCTTTTGTGATTCAAATACAGTTATTTTCATGGAGTGAATAACAGCTTGTGTAAACGTTTGGTTTCACAACAAGTTGAAAATATAAGATTTAGAACATGTTACAGAACTTCCTGTCAACATCCACAAGACAGAATATTGCTCACACCACATCAACTCAGCACGGCAGCAAAAAGTTTAATATTACTCCTCTAAAAGATATTAATTGGAGGTACAGTAAACAGAAAACCTGTGATGTTGCCACTATGAAGTCTATCTTACTGACAAGAATAATAAAATACTGAAATAATAGGGTTTCTCAATCTATCTTATTTTGAACAGTAGTTTTTCAT
>NC_057727.1:24145971-24156446 GCF_004010195.1 Chiloscyllium plagiosum
TATGGAATTCCACAACCATCAGAGCCTGATCACATGATATATCCTTCATTTTTCTTACATTCCATACTCCCCCCGCCATGTCTTGCTTATGTCTTGTTTACTTGCTTCTCAGTAGAGAGGATCCGTTTTCTCCTTCTAATATTAAATTTAAACCTATTTTACACCTCTATTTCTTTTTCACCACAATTAGCAACTCTTTTACCTTTTGCGCTGTACCTCCACATGTCTATCCCTCTGGCTCCTCCCCTTCTGTCAAAAACATCAACATCATTTTCCAACCCTTTTCGGTTCATACCAGACTAGAATTGTGAACACTGTTACTGTTTATAAAGGTTCTGCCAGACCTACAGAGTGGCTCCAGCATTTTCTATGTTTGCTTCAGATTTCCAGCATCCACAGTATATTGCCTAAGAAGTGATGTTTTCATTTTTGGTTTATGAAATAGAGATTGAAATTGGATATTATTACCTGGGTATATATTGATAAATCTACTTTAAACTTCAGAATTATTTGTCTAAATTTCCTAAATTTTACTCCAGTATTCTATTTATTGATCACCTTAAACTGCTGTTTACTAGCTGAATCTTGATTTCAGGTAAGTCACCCAGTGAGACTGAAGTGAATCTGAATGAGAGTAGATGCTATTGTTATTGTTAACACCAATTACCAAGAACAGAGTCTCCTCACATACATATGTCTTTCAATAAAGAACTGTCCTAATTTATTTAATATGAATAGCCCATTGAAAAATTGTAAAATTTATAATTATAGAACAAATTATGAGTGGGTTTGATAAAACAATGGGCAGAACCTGTTACATTTAGCAAGTGAATTAATAAATAGAAGTCATGAATGTAAAATAATTAACAAAATAGGCAGTGAGGAAATGAGCAGAACGTTTACATGGTATTGTTAAGATCTAGAATAAATTATCTGAAAGGGCGATGAAAGTAGAATCAATAGGAACTTCCAAAAGACAACTAGGTATGTGCTTGAAGAGAACTAATTTGCAGGGTTATGGTGAAAAGACTAGGATGTGGGACTAAATTGGACATCTCTTAGAAAGCACTAATGCAGGCATGAGGATCAAAATGATCTGTTTTGTGCTGTATGAAATACTTACTAATGGAAATGGAATACTTTGAACGTTGTTAGATGCGTAAATTTCTTAATGGTTCTTTTTGAGTTCTGGATTGTTTTTGATGAGTATATGTGAAGTTTTTCCTTGTAATACTGATACAAGAACCAAAAAAGTTATATAAAATCACATGCAGAGAAGGTAAAGCATGGTTTTATGACAAGATTGAAATGTTCTGTTAAATGTTTTAAATGACTTGTATCAGTTTTTACTGCTGTGGCTTTTTATTGTATTCTACTGGGTAATTTTGTACCTCTTTAATAGATTGGAATGTTTCTGTTATCGGAGCTTTAAGCTTACATTGTTCACAGGTTATCACGTGTACTGCAAACTTACCCAGCAATGTTTTTCTCCTGATCAATTAGAATAAAAACATGATTTTGCACCTTTGAAACAGGGTCAGGCTGTAAATGTACAGGCACATGTAGCTGAAGCTTAGTATCACTGAAAGTGATGGTTGTATCAGAGTATCAGGAATACTTCATGTGAAATGTGATTTTTAAGTTTGAAAAGAATGTTTGACATCTTTCACTGGCACTGTGACACAGTGGTTAGCACTGCTGCCTCACAGGGCCAGGGACCTGGGTTCAATTCCATCCTTAGGCGACTGTGTAGAGTTTGCACATTCTCCCTGGGTCTGTGTGGGTTTCCTCCAGGTGCTCCTGCTTTCTCCCACAGTGCAAAAGATATGCAAGTTAGGTGGATGTGCAGGCTAGGAGGATTAGTGATGGGAAATGCAAGGTTGCAGGGAAACGGTAGAGGGGTGGCTGTTGGTGGGATGCTCTTTGAAGGACCGGTGTGGACACAGTCAGCCTGCTTCCACACTGTAGGGTTTCTATGATTCTATGATATGCAAGTATTATGTACGTAAACCTCAACAGTGAGTCTGGGAGCATCACCTCTTTGGCCCCATACGAGGTTCCATAGGACTGGAGAATGGCGAGTGTTGTTCCTTTGTTTAAGAAGGGAAACAAGAGATAATCCAGGTCATTACAGGCCGGTGAGCCTGATGTCAATGGTGGGAAAGCTGTTGGAGAAAATGCTGAGAGACAGGATTTATTCATATTTGGAAGCGAATGGACTTGCCCAAAGGCAGCATGGGGTTATGCGGGGAAAGTCATGACTCACCAACTCGATTGAGTTTTTTGAGGAGGTGACAAGAATGATTGACAAGGGAAAGGCAGTGGATGTTGTCTATATAGACTTTAGTAAGGCACTTGGTAAGTATCTCATGGCAGGCTGGTACAAAAGAGAGTCTCATGGGATCTGGGATGAGCTGTCTAGATGGATATAAAACTGACTTGGTCATAAAAGACAAAGCGTAGTGGTAGAAGGGTGCTTTTCAGAAAGGAGATCCGCAGAGATCAGTGTTGCAACCTTTGTTGTTTGTAATGTCTAAGTGATTTGCAGGAAAATGTAGATAGTCTGATTAAGTTTGCAGATAACATCAAAATTGGTGGAGTTGCAGATAGTGAGGAGGATTGTTAAAGGATACATGGGATGCAGATAGATTGCAAATACTGGCAGAGCAATGGCAGATTAGTTTAATACAGACAAAGACAAGGTGATGCATTTTAGAAGATCAAATTCAGATGTGAAATATATAATAAATGGCAGAACCTTTAGGAGCTTTGACATACAGAGGGATCTGGGCATACAGTTCCACAGATCCCTGGAAGTGGCAAGACAGATGGATAAGGTGATCAGGAATCACACTCATCTTCATTGGTCGGGGCATTGAATATAAAAGTTGGTAAGCTATGTTAAGCTGTATAAAATTTAGTTAGGTCACATTTGGAATATTGCATGCATTTCTGGTTGCCACACTACCAGAAAAATGTGAATGCTTTGGAGAGGATGCAGAGAAGGTTTGCCCAGATGCTCCAGGCCTGGTCTGGAGGGTTTTAGTTATGAGGAGAAATTGGGTAAACTCGGATAGTTTTCACTGGAAAGACAGAGGCTGAGTCTCTGAAAGAGCTGTACAAAATTATGGGAAGCATTGGTAAGGTGGATAGTCAGAAGCTTTTTCCCTGGATGGAATGGTCAACTACAAAAGCCACAGGTTCAAGGTGAGAGGGGGAAAGTTTAAGGTGGAAGTGCAGGGAAAAGTTTTCAAACAGAAGGCGGTGAGTGCCTGGAATGCGCTGACAGTGGAGGTGGTGGAAAAAGGCATGTAAGCAATGTTTAAGGTGTATCTTGATAGTCACATGAATGGGAAGCCAGCAGAGGGGTAGACACTGTTTATGGGCAATAAACTGTTCTAAATTAGGGCTAGGAATCAGCACAGGTTTGGTGGCCAAAAGGGCCTGTTCCTGTGCTGCATTGTATTGTATCACCACTGGCATGAAACTGCCCTCACTGGAATGCAATGTACATGCACTCATGAACAACATCAAAGTGACCACTGTGGTTGATTTCCCTGCCCTAGACAAGGTTTGCTGAGGGCAGGTTTAGCACCCTTTTGCCCCACACCATCATCCTAGTGGAAATCAACTGATGCAGCATAGCCCTAGTTTGGAATTGTTAGACTCGTCTGGCCATTTGGCTCCATTACCTGCTGGATAAGTTTTTATGAGATGCTAATAGAGAGATCATAAATGTAATAAAGAATGAAATGTAGATTGCTGAGATTAAGTTAATACATCTGTCTTGAAATGGGAATTTTATTCATCTTATTCTCACTCCTTACTCGTATTGTCTTGAAGGTGCTGCTTTATGCTTTATGGGTGTTAGTAGTCGTTGCTTGAGTGATTTTTCTTAGTTTGGGAGCTTAATCAATAGTTAGATTACCTGACCATCAAACTATCATACTGAGACACACTTTGTGAGCAGAAGCTCAGCCTGAGCAATTTTCTTTCACTTATCTAGTCCTGAGATGCTCTAAGTCTGGCTGAGTCAGTATGAAAGCAAAATATCAAACCTTAATCTTCTGTACAGTTTTTGAAAATTTGCATTGCTGTAGCGTCTTTAACATGCTAAAATGGCCTGAGACTTTGCAGAAATGTTATCAGCCTAACTTGACACAAGAAGATGCTGGTTGGATTGCTGGATGATAAATTATCTTCAGCTGCGACCTCCCAGTTGACTGCACCATCAAATTAAGGATAAGAGGCAGGTTCTTGAAACATGCCCAATTAGAGATTAATGCTTTGAGAAGGATGGCACCTCCAGTGGAAGGGATGGGCATTCCTTCAGCAGAAAGGACTGATTGATAATGCCTCAAAATGGAAGTGTCACTGGAAATATAGGTAACATTTCAGAAATAAAGATTCAAAGCTGGTAGCTCCATTTGGTTGGGGCACCAATGAGGCCTTCCCTTCCAATGACACTATCATTGGAATGTGGAGCCTCCTGCTCCAAAGATTACCTGGCCTGCTGCCAAGCGTCTGCCTCCATGCAGCCACCAGACTCTGCACATGACAGAAGACATCTCCAATATCAGGAAGATATGATTGGTGTCCTCTCTGTTGCCTTCATTAAGTTCTTAATGGATGATTTTTGACTGTTGGAAATGGAGACACTACTCATTCTCATCCAGCTCCAGCACGACTTCTTGGAGGCAGGAATGTATCAGGCTGCTGACCCAGCACCCTTATTTACGGGTCCTGAATTCAAATCCTGAATTCTGTGGGATGAGGAACAGTCCATTTGGATAGATTACAAAAAGGAGGTAGGTTTTAAGAAGGTTTTTAAATGAGGAGATAGATGTTTAGAAAGGAATTTCAGAGTTTAGGACCTGGACAGCTGATGACCCGACAGGAGGCTAAATAAGACCGGAAGTAGAGTCGAGAGTGGGGTGCTGGAAAAGCACAGCTTGCTCTAAATGTTGATTTTCTTGCTTCTTGGATGCTACCTGACCTGCTGTGCTTTTCCAGCACCACACTCTCGAATCTAATCTCCAGCATCTGCAGTCCTCACTTTTGCCTAGGACCAGAAGTAGGCCATTCAGCCCAAGGATTCTGCTCTACCGTTTCATGAAATCATGACTGATCTGATAATCCACAACTCCACTTTCCTGCCATTTTCCCCATTACTCTTGATTCACTTACAATTAAAATCTGTCTATCTCAGCCTCGAGGTACTCAACATCAATAGCCTTCCATGATCAGGAATTCCTCAGATTCACAACTCTCTGAGAGAAGAAATTCCTTATCTCTTGTCTTAATTGTGTAACCCCCTTATTCTGAGATTATGCCCTCTCATCCTAGACTCTCCTGAGGGGAAATAACCTTTCTGCGTCTGTCCTGTCAAGTCCTCTAAGAACCTTGTAGTTTCAATAAGGCTTTATCTCATTCTTCGATATTCCAACAAGTACTGGCCATGCCTACTGAATCTCTTCTCATAAGACAGTCCCTCCATACCTGATGTCAGCCTGGTGCACTTTCTTTGGACTGCCTCCAATGCCAGTATATCTTTCCTGAGATAAGGGCCCCAAAACTGTGCACATTATTCTGGCTGTGGTCTGAAAGATGCTTTGTACCATTTTAGCAAAACCTCCCCACTTTTATATTCCATTCCCTGTGAAATAAAGCCAACATTCCATTTGCCTTCTCTGTTACCTGCTGAAATTGGATGCTAACCTTTTGTGATTCAAGGATGAAAACTACCAAATCCCTCTGTTCTTTAGCCTTCAGCAGTCTTTCTCCATATAAATAACATTCCTTCCAAAATGCAAAACCTCACATTTCCCCACATTTTATTCCATTTACAAAGTTTTTGCCCTCCCACTTAACCTGTCTATATCCCTCTGCAGACTTTTTGCATTATCTTCACCAATTGCCTTCCCACCTGTTTTTGTGTTATCAACAAACTTGGCTATAGTTCATTCACTTCTGTCATCCAAGTCAGTAATATACAGAGGAATCTCGATATCCGAATATCAATTATCTGAATTTCGGATTATTCGAAGAAGGTTTCAAGGTCCCACAAAAACATTACATCAGAGAGTAAGTGTACTCGATTTACTTGTACTGAGGAACATGTGAAAATGCTGGCAAAAACAACGAAACACAAAACAGCTCAAGCGTCAGTGATTGGATATTTTTTAGGCAAGGGTTGTTACACAGCCCTTTGCAAAAGTATTTTACAGTATTCCTGTCACTTTACCGGACAGTTTATTAAAAACAAGGCTGAGAACATAAATGCATACGTGAGGCGGTGCTTCTGTCTTTCTATCACAAAACTGAGTTCCCGGAAATTGACAAATGCTCTTGTGATCGTAGAAGCTGTTCGGGACCTTGTTTAATGCTGGGATTAACCCGTAATTTGCAGACTGCAAACATTAATTTGTTTAAATAGCAGACTCATTAAAATTACAGACTTAAACAAATTCTCCAGTAGAGCACAGCGTTAGAATTGTATAGCTTCCCTTGTTTAAGGTAAAATCGATACTCTGAATAATCGATTATTCAAGTGAAATAGAGCCTGTCCAACTCGTTCGGATAATCAAGGTTCCTTTGTATATTGTAAATAATTGTAAAACCAGCATGTATTCCTGCGGCATACCACTGGTTACACATTGCCAGTTTGAAAACTTCCTCTTATCCCGACTCTGTCTTCTTTTAATTAGCCTATCCTCTATCCATGCTAATTTACTACCTTTAATACTATGGGCTCTTATTAAGTAACCTAATAGGTGACATCTTATAAAATAAAGTCATAGAGATGTATAGCATTGAAACAGACCATTCGGTCCAACCCGTCCATGCTGACCCAGATATCCCAACTCAATCTAGTCCCACCTGCCAGCACCTGGCCCATATTCCACCAAATCCTTCCTGTTCATATACCTGTCCAAATGCCTTTTAAGTGTTTCAATTGTACCAGCCTCCACCACTTCCTCTGGCAGCTCATTCCATATCCATATCACCCTCTGCGTGAAAACGTTGCCCCTTAGGTCTCTTTTATATCTTTTCCCCTTTCACCTTAAACCTATGCCCTCTAGTGCTAGACTCCCCAACCCCAGGGAAAAGACTTTGCCTATTTATCCTATCCATGCCCCTCAATTTCATAAACCCCTATAAGGTCACCCCTCAGTCTCCAACGTTCCAGGGAAAACAGCCCCACCCTGTTCGGCCTCTCCCTATAGCTCAAATCCTCCAATCCTCCAACATCCATGTAAATCTTTTCTGAATCCTTTCAAGTTTCACAACATCTTTCCAATAGGAAGGAGACCAGAATTTCATGCAATATTCCAACAGTGGCCTAACCAATGTCCTGTACAGCTGCAACATGACCTCCCATCTCCTGTACTCAATACTCTGACCAATAAAGGAAAGCATACCAAATGCCTTCTTCACTATCCTATCTACCTGTGACTCCACTTTCAAGGAGCTATGAATCTGCTCTCCAAGGTCTCTTGGTTCAGCAACACTCCCTCAGACCTTACCATTAAGTGTATAGGAGTTGCTAAGATTTGCTTTCCCAAAATGCAGCACCTTGCATTTATCTGAATTAAACTCCATCTGCCCCTTCTCAGCCCACTAGCCCATCTGGTCAAGATCCTGTTGTAATCTGAGGTAACCCACTTCGCTGTCCACTACACCTCCAATTTTGGTGTCATCTGCAAACTTACTAACTGTACCTCTTATGCTCGCATCCAAATCATTTACGTAAATGACAAAAAGTGGAGGACCCAGCACCGATCCTTGTGGCACTCCACTGGTCACAGGCCTCCAGTCTGAAAAACAATCCTCCACCACCACCACCCTCTGTCTTCTAACTTTGAGCCAGTTCAGTATCCAAATGGCTAGTTCTCCCTGTATGCCTTCAGATCTAACCTTGCTAATCAGTCTCCCATGGGGAACCTTGTTGAATGCCTTACTGAAGTCCATATAGATCACATCTACCGCTCTGCCCTCATTGATCCTCTTTGTTACTTCTTCAAAAAACTCAATCAAGTTTGTAAGACATGATTTCCCACAGACAAAGTTATGTTGACTATCCCTAATCAGTTCTTGCCTTTCCAAACACATGTACATCCTGTCCCTCAGGATTCCCTCCAACAACTTGCCCACCATCGAGGTCAGGCTCACCGGTCTATAGTTCCCTGGCTTGTCCTTACCACCCTTCTTAAACAGTGGCACCACGTCCGCCAACCTCCAGTCTTCCAGCACCTCACCTTTGACTATCGATGATATAAATATCTCGGCAAGAAGCCCAGCAATCATTTTTCTAGCTTCCCACAGAGTTCTCTGGTACACCTGATCAGGTCTGGGGGATTTATGCACCTTTAACCGTTTCAAGACATCCAGCACTTCCTCCTTTGTAATATGGACATTTTGCAAAATGTCGCCATCTATTTCCCTTCAGTCTATATCTTCCATATCCTTTTCCACAGTAAATACTGATGCAAAATACTCATTTAGTATCTCCCCCATTTCCTGCGGCTCCACACAAAGGCTGACTTGCTGATCTTTGAGGGGCTCTATTCTCTCCCTAGTTACCCTTTTGTCCTTAATGTATTTGTAAAAACCCTTTGGATTCTCCTTAATTCTATTTGCCAAAGCTATTTCATGTCCCCTTTTTGCCCTCCTGATTTCCCTCTTAAGGATATTCCTACTTCCTTTTATACTTTTGAAAATCCAAATATGTTATATCCATTGCTTTCCCTTTGTCTATTCTGCTTGTTACCTCCTTAAAGAATTCTAATAAACCTGTCAGGCATGATTTCCCCTTCATGAAGCCATGCTGACTCTGTTTGATCATATTATGCATTTATAAATGCTGTACTATTGCATCTTTTATAATAGCCTCTAACCTTTTCCCAGTAGCAGATGTTAAGAAAACTCGTGTGGACGAACATGGGTTGTTGGGCTGTAAAATAGATAGGGACAGAATTTAATTCCCTGTTGCATGATGAGTTTGGGGATGAGGGGTATTTGATCAGGGAGGAGTGAGCTGAGTGATCTCCTCATAGCCTTCCTGTCTTCACCTTGATTAAGGCCATAATAGGAAAACATTTGGATGACTGCCATCAGTTGAGGCTTAGGTGGGAATTAATGCCCCCAACAGCTTTGTCCCACCATTTCTGGTATTAACTCCATGGCAGACAGGGGACTTGCTTGTGGGAAGGACTCTCATTGTGGGGGTAATCCCTTATTCAAAGGCACTCAGTGCTTGATTGATGGATCTGGTAATAGGAAGAGGGAACCTGTTGAGAGTCACTCCACTGTCCTTGCTGCTGTGTGTCTTCTCTGAGCCCGTCCTACAGCTAGATAATCAGCTCGGGCCCAAATAAGATGGAAGATTGCAAATGGCAAAGTTCAGTGGACTCTGTGGCAGAAACTGAAGGCTCATACAGAGCTGAATCTCATGCATGCAGTCTGACAATACAGTCAGTGCTGGGTTGCAGTCAATTCAAAATTAAAACTCATTCTTCATGGGATGTGGATATCTCTGTCAAGGCCAACATTTGCTGCCCATCCCTATTTGCCCTCAAGCTAAGTGCCTAGCTCAGCCATTTCACAGAGCAGTTTAGAGTTGGCCAAATTACTGTTGATCTGGAATTATGTGGCCAGATCAGGTAAGGATGGGGACAACAAAAGTTCAGATGCTGAAATCTGAAGTAGACAAACAGGAGGCTGAAAGAAGACAGCAAGCTAGGTAGCAAAAAAAACATAATTGGAGTTGTGTATAGACCTTCTAACAGTGGTCAGGACCAGGGACGCAACATGTACCGGAAAATAGAGAAGGCATGTCAGAAAGGCAAGGTTACATTGATCATGGGAGACTTCAATATGCAGGTGGACTGGGTAAATAATGTTGCTAGTGGATCTAAAGAAAGGGAATTCATGGAATGCTTACAGGATGGCTTTTTGGAACAGATTGTCATGGAGCCCACAAGAGAGCAGGCTATTCTGGACCGAGTGCTTTGCAATGAACCAGACTCTATAAAAGATCTTAAAATAAGGGAACCCTTAGGAAGTAGCGACCATAATATGATAGAGTTCAGTCTGGAGTTTGAAAGGGAGAAGGCAAAATCGGATGTAATAGTGTTACAGTTGAATAAAGGTAATTATGAGGGCATGAGAGAGGAACTGACTAAAATAGACTGGAAACAGAGGCTAACCGGGAAGACAGTAGAGCAAAAATGGCAGGAGTTTGTAGGTATAATTGAGGACACTGTACAGAGATTCATTCCCAAGAAAAGAAAGATTAACCGGGGAGGGATTAGACAACCTTGGCTGACAAAGGAAGTCAGGAAATGTATTAAAGAAAAAGAGAGATCCTATAAAGTGGCTAAGAACAGTGGGAAATAAGAAGATTGGGAGGGATACAAAAGCAAACAGAGGATAACAAAGAGTGTAATAAGAAATGAGAGCATCAAATATGAAGG
>NC_057727.1:24157271-24194300 GCF_004010195.1 Chiloscyllium plagiosum
GTTTCAGGCAAAAGCCCTTCATCAGGAATAAAGGCAGAGAGCCTGAAGCATGGAGAGATAAGCTAGAGGAGCCTGTTGGAATTTTTTGAAGAGGTAACAAGTAGGTTCGACCAGGGAAACCCAGTGGATGTGGTCTATCTAGACTTTCAAAAGGCCTTTGATAAGGTGCCACACGGGAGGCTGCTGAGCAAGGTGAGGGCCCATGGTGTTCGAGGTGAGCTGCTGGGATGGATTGAGGATTGGCTGTCTAACAGAAGGCAGAGAGTTGGGATAAAAGGTTCTTTTTCAGAATGGCAGCCGGTGACGAGCGGTGTCCCGCAGGGTTCGGTGCTGGGGCCACAGCTGTTTGCATTATATATTAATGATTTGGATGAGGGAACTGGGGTCATTCTAGCGAAGTTTGCCGATGATACGAAGTTAGGTGGACAGGCAGGTAGTACTGAGGAGGTGGGGAGGCTACAGAAGGATCTAGACCGGTTGGGAGAGTGGTCCAGGAAATGGCTGATGGAATTTGAGCAAGTGCGAGGTCTTGCACTTTGGCAAAAATAATAAAAGCATAGACTACTTTCTAAATGGTGAGGAAATTAATAAAGCCAAAGCACAAAGGGATCTGGGAGTGCTAGTCGAGGATTCTCTAAAGGTAAACATGCAGGTTGAGTCCGTGATTAAGAAAGCGAATGCAGTGTTGTCTCTTATCTCAAGAGGGTTGGAATATAACAGCAGAGATGTACTACTAAGACTTTATAAAGCTCTGGTTAGGCCCCATTTGGAGTACTGTGTCCAGTACTCCACACCTCAGGAAGGACATACTGGCACTGGTACGTGTCCAGCGGAGATTCACACGGATGATCCCTGGAATGACAGGTCTAACATATGAGGAACGGCTGAGGATACTGGGATTGTATTCTTTGGAGTTTAGAAGATTAAGGGGAGACTTAATAGAGACGTACAAAATAATACATGGCTTGGAAAAGGTGGATGCTAGGAAATTGTTTCCGTTAGACGAGGAGACTAGGACCCGTGGATACAGCCTTAGAATTAGAGGGGGTCATTTCAGAACAGAAATGCGGAGACATTTCTTCAGCCAGAGAGTGGTGGGCCTGTGGAATTCATTGCCACGGAGTGCAGTGGAAGCCGGGACGCTAAATGTCTTCAAGGCCGAGATTGATAGATTCTTGTTGTCTAGAGGAATTAAGGGCTACGGGGAGAACGCTGGTAAGTGGAGCTGAAATGCGCATCAGCCATGATTGAATGGCGGAGTGGACTCGATGGGCTGAATGGCCTTACTTCCACTCCTATGTCTTATGGTCTTATAGCATGGCTTCTAGCCTCTTGTTTGTCTACTACTGATCAAGTAAGGGTAGTAGCTTTCCTTCTCTTCCCTCAAGGAATTTAGTGAACCAAGTGGTGCTTTTGCAATAATCAATGATAGTTTCATGGTCATCATTACCAAGACCAGCTTCCAATTCCACTTTTTTTAAACAAAAAATTGCTTGAATTTAAATTTTATCAGCTGCCATGGTTGCATTTGCGCTCATGCACCCAGTATGTTACTGCCAGGGGCTCCGATTATTAGTCAACTGCAGTCCCAAAATGGCAATTTTCGTTCATGTAGCAAAAATGTTGTGATTTTCAAGTATAGTCTGTTTGAATGTGTGTGTTTTTTACTATTTGGAAGATTTAACAATATTTTTTACAAAATATTTAGTAATTGTCTTTACAGTTGATGATGAATTTCAGATTCCTTGTAAACTTAGAGAACTAGACTAGGTGATCGCAGGATAGATAGATAATATATTTCTAGGCAACAACTAGTAATAAAAATAGACTGTCAGTGACGCATTTACATTTAAAGTTCAAATGTCTTAGTACTAATACTAAACTTGGTGATGCTGTGACACAATGGCCTTTTTCACCAACATTTTAGTCATTTGAAAATATATTTAGCCCAATAAAACCCAGTGTTTGGAATTTGCAAATTGGAAAATGGCCAGATCAATCCCTGAATTAGATTAACTGGCATCAAATATCATGAAGAGTGCTGTTGCAGATTGATTTGGCTTATGTTAAATTCTAATATTCCTAAACTGAGAATAGAAATGCTTAAAGTTATTGGTGTACCAAGAAGGACCTCCACTGAGCTGAGTGAAAAACTGAAATATTTTTGGCTACAGTGACTTGTTTTCACATAGGCATTTTCACATTGCCAGACATTTGAAGTAACATTCAAAATTACTTTATGGAACAAAGATTATTGACTTCAACCTGGAACTTGTGTTAAAATGGCTCAAATTTGTAAAGTTTAAAACAAAAAATTCCACTCACCTCTGCGATGTTTCACTGAGCAGAACTCTGGGAGCAGTTTACCTATTCAAACTCTTGAAGAGAAAAGGGTATAAAGTATCTCAAAAGCCTTGCCAATAGAAACATCGATCTACTGCATGGTCTATTCAGTGTTCACTTACACATGCTATAACATTTCTTGCCATCACCTACAGTTCATGAAATGTGTTAATTAATTTATTCACCCAAAACAATAATTAACAAGAGATTTGTATTTCAAAATGTTGAATGATTTTACGCTTTGTAATCAATAATATACTATTTTCCACCATTTTGGGAATGTTTCTTTCCAGAGCTAGACAAAATTGCATGTAGCTCCTACTTTATAGCATTGGACCAATGAAATTAGTATGGTGCTGGAAAAGCATATCAGGTCAGACAGCCTCCTTCAGGAATGTGAAGGGCTTATGCCTAAAATGTCGATTCTCCTGCTTCTCTGATGCTGCCTGACCTGCTGTGCTTTTCCAGTGCCACACTTTCTGACTCTGATCTCCAGCATCTGCAATCCTCAGTTTCTCCCAATGAAATTAGTCCTTGCTTCAAAAGTATAGGAGCTTGATTAGATTGCAGATGGAGCACTGTGTGCAGTTTTGATCTCCTAATCTCAGCAAAGATACTATTGCCTTAGATGGAGTGCAACAAAAACTCATCAGACTTGTTCATGGGATGGTGGGACTTTATGATGAGATTGGACAAACAGCCTTATTCTCTGGAGTATCAAAGAATGAGAGGTGATCTTGTTGAAACCTACAAAATAATTTAAGGGATATAGAGAGTAGTTACAGGTAAGATACTTCTCCTGGTTGGAGAGTTTAGAACCAGAGGTCACAATTTAACAATAAGAGGGAAGCCTTTTAGGACTGAGATGGGAAGAGCTTTTAACTCCGAGGAATCTTTGGAATTCTGTACCCCTGATGGCAGTTTAATAAGAGGTTGATGATGTTTTGATTATCAATGGTGTCAAGGATTTTCGTGTGAGTAAAAGACATTGAAGTGTTTGATTAGCTATGTTCATGTTAAATATCAGAGCAGGCTTGATGGGATGAATGGACTACTTCTGTTCCTAGCCATTCGTTATTAGTATAAGAAATTAAAAAAGATTATGAAAGTTAATTCCCAAATTATATACTATACTAAACTCTGAGTGAATAGGTTCTTCCTAGATCAACTTTTAAATGTGCTTTTCATTCTCTTAAAAGTATATCCTTTAGATGTTTGTTACTTTCTTAATTTCAAAGCATTATGCTATTACTACATAATATATAAACCTAACTCTGAGTATGGGTACAGTGCATTTTTTTGTTTTATTTTTGTCAGCTAGTTCAAACCTTTTATTTAATGAAAACAATCTGTATATGTACCATTTTGCATAGGCCTTGTTAATTCAGTGCCGACCAAACTTTCAGCATGGGAATGTCCTTGGCATGATGCCAGGAGACCACATTGCCAGAAGCAGGGCATAATACAAAATAGTTTTTGTTGCAGTCAGCACTTTCTAGCATGGTTCTAAAAACAGAACTATAGTTTTACTGTGTGAAGCAATCTTCAGACTCTAAAACTGGTTTCCAGATTAATTAAAGATGATATATTTTAATGTATGATTATTTGATGTAAATGCACCATAAAATGAGCTCTTGTTTCATATCTAAGATATTTACATTGTGTGTTCAATGTTTCTATAAATGGATATTATTCCAGTATGGAGGGGGAGGGAATTGGCAGGGTGCGATTGCTGCCTTTGAGTAGGCAAAGTTATACTTGTCGTACTTTTCATTTAAATGTAATGTGGTATTCCTGGGACGAAATGAAACAAAATACCATTTTGTATTTAAAAAGATATGAATGGTGCCACAGATTTGCATTTTTTAAATTTGTGCTTGCTTTGGAGGAGGTTTTTGGCATTTGTCTACACTACTCTTGACCAATGGTAACAGTATGGAAAACAATGTATCATCAGGATGCATTTTGTTTTGTTACAAGTGTGTGATTTGCGGTGCAATTTTCATTGTCCGTTGTGAAGGTTTTTATTACATTTTCTTTACAGAAAAAAATCTGTTTCATATTAAATCTGCATACCGTATCTTGAACAAAACAGAGGTTAAGAATTAAATTGTCTTGCCATGGTTTTGGATAAACTCAACATTGAACAAATTTATGAGCATAGCAAATAAGAGTAGAAGTAGGCCATTCAATCCCTCAAGTCTTTTCTGCCATTCGCTAAGATTATTTATTTACCTAATTGTTCTATACTCTATTTAGTTTTACAAAGCAGTTTTTACAACTGGTATAAAGAATGAAACTACAGTTTTAGCTTCATATTATAATAGAAACAGGAACAGGAATAGGCTATTCTGCCTTTTGAGCCGGATTTGCCATTCAGTGAGACAATGGCTAATCTGTGGCCTAACTCCATATATCTGTCTTTGGCCTATATCCTTAATCCTATATACTTCACATGAGATCATCTATCCCAGATATAAAACTGACAATTAGTCTGGCATGAACTTCCATTTGTGGAAGAGAGTTCCAAACCATCCTTTACTAAATCTCTTCTGAACAGTTTAGACCTAATTCTTCAACTGTATCCCGTAGTTCTAGAATCTGTGGAAATGGTTTATCTATCCAGCCTTTTCCTGGTAATACCTTCAAGACTTTGTTCATACCACGTACTATATATTTCAAACAAATCACAAGTGAAAAAAGTGTGTTCCATTTATTTTATTTTGATTATATAACGTTGCTCTAAATATCATCAGAGCTGTTGTTTCACTAACCTGCGTGTTGACAGATTGCCACTGGTAGGAGATATCATCCAACTATTTTTCTTTTTTGGCAGTCCCTCAGGGGTGAAGATGACTTGGGGGAAGTGTGCTCTGTGGTGTCTGGATTGTCCAATCCTGGAGCTGCAGACTGTGCCCCAGGTGGGGCCTGTGGTGTTTGAGGAGAGGATGCTCTGCATTCTACACCCTCTTTCTGATGTTTGTGCTTGGATCCATGTGACCCACTCAGTAGCGCTCAAAGTAGTTGTTGCCTACACAGATGCTTCTTCTCCAGTTTTGTGTGTTTTAGGGCACGTGATTCCCATGTGTCAGTGGGAATGTCGAGGTTGTTCAGGGAGGCTTTCAGGGCATCCTTGTACCATTTCCTCTGCCCTCCTAGTTCTCGCTTACCATTGCAGAACTCAGAGTAGAGCACTTGTTTAGGGAGCTTTGTGTCAGGCACATGGATAGTGTGGCCTGCCTAACACAGCTGATACTACATGACCAATTTCTCAAGCCTTCAATCATAGGGGACTCGCTGACCATATTGTTTCATTTTTATGAAGCAAACCTGTCATTTTTGATCATGAGACTTCGACTGTTTTATTGAGTGCAATGATTGTGGTTCCATATAAATTTGATTAACTTAGGAACTGGGGCTATTGTTAGTTCTTGGATTTTGATGCTCCATTTCTCTAGTAAGCAAAATGCAGTTAGATTAGGTGGTGAGAAGAGTTTATTCTTCCATAGGGTGATTCATTATCAATTAGCAATTGATAACCTATTTTTCAATGTTTCATGAAACAGATATCCTATTATCATCAAAAGTTCTTCTTACTCCATCCTTTGAATTTTCTTAGTACCATATTTGCATTGTAATAAGTGGATGTCTTTACAACTGTTTGAACTACACAATCAACAAAATAATTTTATATATTTTTGTGTGATTCCTATTTGGGCATTCTAATTTTGTGATTGGTAGTTGCATAAATTAAGAAAAAAGTACAAATTGGTTTAGGATTCAATATATGTTGCAATCTGAGAACTCCCCGGGTTGTTTAACGGATTAGAACTGTGCAATATCTGTGATGTAAGCATGATGTATTGAATTTGGGAAATTACTTAATAGCACACTAAAGCGACATCTACAATCTAAGGAATGTAAACTGTTTAAATTTCATATCTGATCAAATTTCATTACCGTATTAGATTCAGATGATGTGACGCAATTCTGCAAATTAGGAAATGAACAAAAAAAACTGAATCCTTAAATTTGTTTTTAAAAAAAGCTTTGTTTAAAAATGTGATAACATTTTCCAGATGTTTTGATATTACATGCATCATAGACACGGATTAACTGGAACAAAATAATGAATACAATGATGTGTTTGGTGAAGCAAATTTACTTCACTCATATTTTAATTTTGCCTTAAAACAAATTTCACAACAGTATTAAACCATTGAGCTAAATTTACAGGAACAAATCTTCCCACCACAACTATATAATCTAGCCCATACTAATTATAGATGTAGTCCAGAACTTGTAATTGTTTCTGTTGTTACTCACTTAAAAGGATTGTTTTTACTGATGTTCATGTGGCTTAAAGGCTGGAGTGCTGGAATCACAGAAGTAAATACTTGTTGCTTTCTTTTGACAGCTTGCTGTCTTGAAAACTAAATGTCCATCAGCTGTGATTTGTTTGAGTTTCCTCTATTGTGGTGAGTCTGTCAATTATCTAAAAATATACCTGTTTGAAAATACTTTACAGTTTTGAAACTAATATTTAGACCACATAGATTTGCAGCTTAAATCAATAAGTTATGAATAAAGAAAAAATTTACTCAATGTTGATCTTAAGTAAGTATAAAATTTAATTTAGTGACTGTTTCAAACTCGATTCATTGTTCTCTGAACACAGTGTCAGCATCACGTGTTCTGAGATTGGTTCAAGTGTTATTTGCTCCATAATACCAAAACTTATATTTTCTAGCACTTTTCATGCTCACCAGATGCCTCAGTGCTTTACAGCGACTGAAATGCTTTTAGAAATAGTCATGCAGAAAATGTGGCAACCAATTAAAACTCATCAAGTTCCCACAAATAGCAATATTATATTGATCAAATAAAATGTTTTAGTGATGTGAATAATGGATAAATATTGGCCAGGACACTGGGGGAAGTGTCTTGAAGTAGCAAAGTGAGATCTTTTATATCCACCTGAATAGACATATGTGACTTGGTTAGCCATCTCTTTCAAAAGATGGCATCCTTGAAAGAGTAGCACTCCCTCCTGGGACAGCACAAGGGGAGAGGCGGAGATTGGCTGAGCAGCTGAGTGTTGGTATGGAGAGGACTGGAGGCTTGGAGCGGAGCGGGGATGGTTGTTGGATTGCAACCTGGCCTGTGTGGCCATACCACTTGCAGAGACCCTGCGCTGAGCTGCTACATGTAATGTTCATCTGAAATATTTTACCTTACTGTAATGTTAATCCTTTAATGATGGATTAATATTACTTCTAACTTATTTTCAAACCCTGTAAAGTAACACAACTACTTTTTTATTCCTCTGTTGTATCCAAGATTTGTACCCAGGTACTTGTACCACAGATGGCGCCATTAGAGGCAGCCATAGTAAAAGCTTTTCACTGTACTTCTACAATGGAGCATGCGTGACAATAAAGGATATTCTATTCTATTCTATTCTCAATATTGTATTGGAGCTTCAGCCTTGATTTCTGTGCTCAGGCACTGCACTAGGACCTGAATTAAAGACCTGTGACTCAAAAGGTGAGAGTTTGATCTACTGAGCCACACCCATCTGGTAATGCCTAGACTTGTGTGAAGGGCAATATTCTGGACAACTTGTGGCAGAACTGTATCCTACAGGATTGCTGCTTTTGAGAGATTCACCTTTTAACTTGTTTGGACACTGGTTGTATCATTGCTGGAATCTGACTTTTTGGCAACTCTGGTTGACTTTGAGCTGGACTTTACACCCCTGCTGGAATTGTTTAATGCAATGGACTTGGTGGATTCATGTATAATGAATTTGGAGTTTGAGTATGTCGCACACTAACTGCCTGTTCTGAGGTCCTATTGCGACTCTTGTGGTTAATTAATGGCCACTTAAGGACTACAATGTGCCTTTACTACATGTTGGACAGTGGAAAGTGGGAAAGAACAGTTGTTGAAAAAAATGGGAAGGAGGGGGCTTTACTCCTCTGGAGAAGTGTCCTGTATGCATTAGATCTCATTACTGTACCCTACTTTCTATCCTGGTCTCCAAAACCCATCCAAAACAGATCGGGACTTGCCTGTTTCCAGCATCCATGCTGTCGTCTTTGTCAAGAGGCTTGCAGTCCTAATAGTGTCCCTGAGATCTGCTACTGCATGGACTGTACAAACACTTGCAGAATAGCCTTTCCTTTAAGTCATTTTGCAATCAGATTTTCTAATGCCGTGCTGTCCATCTGTAAAATTCATGCCAGATTTATTTTTCAAGTCTGCTGCAAGCCCTGAAATCAAATTTAGATAAGCAATGAGGCAATGTAAGACTGTTGGTAAGATTCAGCACAATCAGCATTGTTACATATGGGGTTCATAGAATTTGAAGTGATCTTTGACATGCATTGGTTGGTGGGAGTCTGAGTACTAATAAGAGGATTGACTGTTTTTAAGGATGTGACAAATATGTTCACCATGTTCTCTATAATGGAACTTCCGCTTTTCAGCGTAGGTATTAGTGATTTCGAGGATATTTCGATCTCCCAAGTCAACAGATGACTGGGTCTTAGAGAGCACAGTAACCTGTGAAGATGGAGCAAGAGGTTGCAAGAAGGTGCTTTAAATCGGCAAAAAACTGCTGCAAATTAAAGAACCGATAGGATTGAAGCTTCTCATATTTTGGCTGTGCCATTTTCAGAGATTTTGATCAAAGGTTTCACTTCATGCGCCACAATCTCTTTCATTCTTATGCTGTTCACCTCATTAATTATATTCTGGGTTCCATGGTACCTCTTCCATTGAATTAGGTGCAACTCTTGCAGTGTATTTAAGCCAGTTCAAATGCTGTAAGCTGGGAACTACCATTCATAGTCTGCCGCTTGACTGCTATTCCAGAGAAGGTGGCTGAAAAAGGGAAACTAGTATCCTATTTCACATTTAGAGACCATGGGGTTTTGGAAAACAGGATTGTCATCGTGCTTCTGGACTACCAAAAGAGGCCAAGGTAGTTGACTCTAAGTCTCAATCGAGATAACTATTGGGATAAGTGCAGTATCGCTGATAAAAAGAAAAGCCCAGTGATGAGAAAGCAGATCATTGAGCTTCTGTACTTGCAGTGGTACATTCCACCTGTTTCTCTCCGCTACCTCACACACACATTATAATCTGTGCGATTGCGCATAGCTTCTTCCCCAAGGCTAGTGGTCTACCACTCCCACTATTGCAAGCAATACTCTTCACTCAACAGCTTTCACCCACCTCATTTTCCCAAACTATTAAGTGTCCTCTGTGCCTTCTCCTTACTCACTCAGAACACTTGAACAACTTTCCCGCATCACCCCAGTCTTTCATAGAGTCATAGAGATGTACAGCATGGAAACAGACCCTTCAGTCCAACCCGTCCATGCCGACAAGATATCCCAACCCAATCCAGACCCACCTGCCAGCACCCGGTCCATATCCCTCCAAACCCTTCCTATTCATATACCCATCCAAATGCCTCTTAAATGTTGCAATTGTACCAGCCTCCACCACATCCTCTGGCAGCTCATTCCATACATGTACCACCCTCTGTGTGAAAACGTTGCCCCTTAGGTCTCTTTTATATCTTTCCCCTCTCACCCTAAACCTATGCTCTCTAGTTCTGGACTCCCCAACCTCAGGGAAAAGACTTTGCCTATTTACCCTATCCATGCCCCTCATAATTTTGTAAACCTCTATAAGGTCACCCCTCAGCCTCCGACGCTCCGGGAAAACAGCCCCACCCTATTCAGCCTCTCCAAATACCTCAAATCCTCCAAACCTGGCAACATCCTTGTAAATCTTTTCTGAACCCTTTCAAATTTCACAACATCTTTCTGGTAGGAAGGAGACCAGAATTTCACGCAATATTCCAACAGTGGCCTAACCAATGTCCTGTACAACCGCAACATGACCTCCCAACTCTTGTACTCAATACTCTGACCAATAAAGGAAAGCATACCAAGTGCCTTCTTCACTATCCTATCTCCCTGCGACTCCACTTTCAAGAAGCTATGAACCTGCACTCCAAGGTCTCTTTGTTCAGCAACACTCCCTCTGACTTTACCATTAAGTGTATAGGAGCTGCTAAGATTTGCTTTCCCAAAATGCAGCACCTCACATTTCACTGAATTAAACTCCACCTGCCACATCTCAGCCCATAGGCCCATCTGGTCCAGATCCTGTTGTAGTCTGAGGTAATCCACTTCGCTGTCCACTACACTTCCAATTTTGGTGTCATCTGCAAACTTACTAACTGTACCTCTTATGCTCGCATCCAAATCATTTACGTAAATGACAAAACGTAGAGGGCCCAGCACCGATCCTTGTGGCACTCCACTGGTCACAGGCCTCCAGTCTGAAAAACAACCCTCTACCACCACCACAAAGGTCTTCTACCTTTGAGCCAGTTCAGTATCCAAATGGCTAGTTCTCCCTGTATTCCATGAGATCTAACCTTGCTAATCAGTCTCCCATGGGGACTCTTGTCGAACCCGTTACTGAAGACCATATAGATCACATCTACTGCTCTGCCCTCATCGATCTTCTTTGTTACTTCTTCAAAAAAACTGTCAAGTTTGTGAGACATGATTTCGCATGTTGACTATCCCTAATCAGTCCTTGCCTTTCCACATACATGTACATCCTGTCCCTCAGGATTCCCTCCAACAACCTGCCCACCACCGAGGTCAGCCTCACCAGTCTATAGTTCCCTGGTTTGTCTTTACTGTCTTTCTTAAACAGTGTCACCATGTTAGCTAACCTCCAGTCTTCCAGCACCTCACCTGTGTCTATCGATGAAACAAATATCTCCGCAAGAGGCTCAGCAATCACTTCTCTAGCTTCTCAGAGTTCTCGGCTACACCTGATCAGGTCCTGGGGATTTATCCACCTTTAACCATTTCAAGACATCCAGCACTTGCTCCTCTGTAATCTGGACATTTTGCAAGATGTTACCATCTATTTCCCTGCATATCTTCCATATCCTTTTCCACAGTAAATACTGATGCAAAATATTCATTTAGTATCTCCCCCATTTTCTATGGCTCCTCACAAAGGCCGCCTTGCTGAACTTTGAGGGGCTCTATTCTCTCCCTAGTTACCCTTTTGTCCTTAATATATTTGTAAAAACCCTTTGGATTCTCCTTAATTCTATTTGCCAAAGCTATCTCATGTCCCCTTTTTGCCTTCCTGATTTCCCTCTTACGTATACTCCTACCAGCCATCCCTTTACCTGCGAACATCTGCTTCCAATCAGCTTTCGAAAGTTCTTGTCTAATACCGTCAAAATTGGCCTTTCTCTAATTTAGAACTTCAACTTTTATCCTTTTAGGTCTATCCTTTTCCATTACTATTTTAAAACAAATAGAATTATGGTCGCTGGCCCCAAAGTGCTCCCCCACTGACACCTCAGTCACCTGCCCTGCCTTATTTCCCAAGAGTAGGTCAAGTTTTGCACCTTCTCTAGTAGGTACATCCACATACTGAATCAGAAAATTGTCTTGTACGCACTTAGGAAATTCCTCTCCATCTAAACCTTTAACACTATGGCAGTCCCAGGTGATGTTTGGAAAGTTTAAATCCCCTACCATAACTACCCTATTCTTCTAACAGGTAGCTGAGATCTCCTTACAAATTTGTTTCTCAATTTCCCTCTGACTATTATGGGGTCTATAATACAATCCCAATAAGGTGATCATCCCTTCTTTATTTCTCAGTTCCACCCAAATAACTTCCCTGGTTGTATTTCCGGGAATAACCTCCCTCCGCACAGCTGTAATGCTATCCCTTATCAAAAATGCCACTCCCCCTCCTTTCTTGCCTCCCTTTCTATCCTTCCTGTGGCATTTGTATCCTGGAACATTAAGCTGCGAGTCCTGTCCATCCCTGAGCCATGTTTCCGTAATTACTATGATATCCCAGACCCATGTTCCTAACCATGCCCTGAGTTCTTCTGCCTTCCCTGTTAGGCTCCTTGCACTGAAATAAATGCAGTTTAATTTATTAGTTCTACCTAGTCCCAGCCTGCCCTGACTGTTTGACTCACTTCTGTTCTCAACTGTACCAGTCTCAGATTGATCTCTTTCCTCACTATCTCCCTGGGTCTATCACCTCCTCCAACCCCCCCCCCCCCCCCCCCCCCCCCCCCCCCCCCCGACCTTACTAGTTTAAATCCTCCTAAGCAGTTCTACCAAATTTCCCTGCCAGTATATTAGTCCCCTTCCAATTTCGGTGCAATCTGTCCTTTTTGTACAGGTCACTTCGACCCCAAAAGCCAGCTCCTCAGCCATGCATTCATCTGCTCTATCCTCCTATTCCTGCCCTCACTAACTCGTAGCAGTGGGAATAATTACTACCCTTGAGGACCTCCTTTTTAATTTTTGCCTAACTCTCTGTAATCTCCCTTCAGAATCTCAACCTTTTCCCTTCCTATATCGTTGGTTCCAATGTGGACAATGACCTCCTGCTGGCCCCTCTTCCCCCGTAAGAACATTCTGCACCCTCTCTGAGACATCCTTGATCCTGGCACCAGGGAAACAACACACCATTCTGCTTTTTCTCTGCTGGCCACAGAAGCGTCTGTCTGTACCTCGGACTTTGGAATCCCCTAACACAATTGATCTCTTGGAAGCCGACGTACCCCTCGTTGCATTAGAGCCAGTCTCAATACCAGAAACTTGGCTGTTCCCCTGACAATCCATCACCCCCTACATTTTCCAAAACAGCATACCTGTTTGAAATGGGTATATCCAAAAAGACTCCTGCCCTAGCTGCCTACCTCTATTACCCTTCCTGGAGTTAACCCATCTGTATGACTGTATCTGAGACTTTCCCCCGTTCCTAAAACTGCCATCCATCACATGCTGTTGCAAATTCCTCATCGCTTCTATCTGTCTCTCCAACCGATCCATTTGATCTGATAAGATTCGCATCCAACAGCATTTCTGTCAGATATAATCCGCAGCAACCATTAAACTCTCTTTAAACTCCCACATCTGACAAGAAGTACGTATCACTGCAAAGGCCATTTTTGCTGCTTCACAATCTACAGACCCAGAAAATAGCACCGTCTTATTTCTCTACAAAACACTGCCCCGGGTTAAATTAATAGCTATGGCTTATATTTTAAGTTTAATCAAGAGACTTATCTCCAAAAACATATAATCAAGAAAGAACCCACTGTACTCACTAATGCAACCTTTCTCTTGGACAGACTTAAAACAACAATTCTTATCTGATTCTGTGCTGTGAACTTCGCCCAAACCGGTTCCTCCAAGCTTAGTTGTGAAATTCACTGTTTGTTAATTTTCCCAGATGCACTCCGATGTCCAGCGACACATGAATTCAAAAACAACAAAGGCAGTAACTGTGCAGTCGCTCTCGCTCTCTCCCCTCCCCTCCAGCACCTAAAAAAAAAGGAGCAGCTCTTACAGCCAGAATGTTTTCCCATCCTCCATCTTGGATTACTCAGAATCGTCTCACCACTTCTAATTCCTCTTTTTCCAGGGTGGTGGTGCCTTGCAAAATCACCAACATTCACAAACAGTCCTCTGTGTCCCCCCATGCTGTATCATATTCCACTGCTTTCCAACCTTTTCAGTTTCAAGACAGACTTCGATGAGACAAATAACTCGATGGCACATATGCCGATTCTCTGTGCATACGTGGTTATTGGAAGTTTACACATGTGGCTCTGGAGGCTTGTGGATGTGCGGTCGATAGGGATGCCTGGTATCAGGAGACAATGCCTTCAATAGTAGGCACTCAGGCTCTGGGGGAGGTTGGAAACATAGGCATGATCTCAGCACCCGGGTAAAGTAATGCAGCTTCCTGAAAATCTCATGACACATTTCACACCTTGGTCACAACATACCGGTTGGAACACTGGGACCTACTCTTATATTTGAAATTGTCCCCTTCACAGTCATTGTCGCATCTGCATCCCTGCTGACTGGCTCTAGTCATCACACTTGAGTTTCCCACTTTGACCCACACTCTCAGACTGTAGCTCATAATTCCCCTTGACATTATTACCCTGGCTTCTTAGACTATTATTAACAATGCCATTGACTGAGTGTGGAAACATCCGTTGACTGACCATCATTCCCTCCACTAAAGAAACTCTGAGGACATTCAAAAATGACCATTTGTTTGAAATACATAGAGTGTTTGGCCCGTAAGCTGCTACCACATACTGTCGATGTGACGTGCTTGTGCAACAATGTAGAATCATGGAATTCCTACAGTGTGGAAGCAGGTTGTTCGGCTCATTCAGTCCTCACCAACCCTCCGAACAGCACACCCACCACTGTACCCTATCCCTGTAACCCTATATTTCCCATGGCTAACCCACCTAACCTGCACATTTCTGGACCCTATGGTTATACATCATAGGGTCAGTGCTCAGTGCTGGCAACATGTTTCTAGCTTTCGGTCTGTACTAAATGGCAGGGAAAGGAGAGATATTGCAAGTGGTTTTGTGAGTATAAAATGAGTGAGCACTTGAAAGGAAGCTCAGAGCCCTGAGATGCTGATACATGAGACAGCTGTCTGACTCATGTGCCCAAAACCGCTTGGCCAGAGAATTACAGTGTAATGTGTTGGTGAGTATCCAATGTAGTCTGTGATCAGCTACGATGATGTGGTGAGATCAGTGTTTTACCAGTGCTGACTTCCATGAATGGAAGATGGAAGTGGTCGCTGCTTATAGAGTGTATCTGTATGATGTTTAGAAATATTGATCGCCATGAAGGCCTGGAGAACACACGAGTGAGCCCCAGTCTCCATGTAACCGCTCAAGACCTCCATGTGGGAATTGGCACCATCTAGTTTCTCAACAGTACTTGGGAAATTCACAAACTGCATGAAGCGAGATTAGCTAACAGTGAGATGCAAATGCACAGAAATAAGGCCCTTGCCACTTAGGAGTGAGTTTCTCATTTATCTGTTGAAACCTGAGGATGAAAATCGGATATGTTTCTTGACCTTAAGAGTCCCGTTTGTCCAGTCGCACTACATTCCTCCAAATTTTTCCCCATTGCTCTTGCCACTTTTTGAGAAGAGTCTTGAGTTCTTCTATATTCACTTCAGAAGAAGGACAGGACCTTGGTTTAATTAAAGATGGCATTTCAAAACTCCTAGCACTCACTCAGTAATTGTTTGTCAGCCTAGATATTATTTTCAAGTGTGTGGGATAGGGCTTGATTCCCTAAGCATCTGTTTATGTTGAGATAACTCTGAGTCAGAGCTGACACCTGGCTGATGGACCCAAGATAGGAACATATGATATTATCCACGTTGAATTGGAAAAAGACCAAGCAGAATATTTTCTAAGTGGCAAGAGACTGGGAGCAAAGAGGTTTAGATGTCTATGTAAGCAAACCACTAAATGCTGGTGCAGAAGGGTAAAAAAAAATCTAAACAGCTAACAAAATGTTGGCTTTTATCTCAAATAAGGTGGATCTCAAAGGTATGGAAATTACGCTTCAGTTGTTTAAATGTCTAGTCAGACTCCATCTGAAATATTGTATACAGTTTTGGGCATCAAACCTGAGGAAAAGCATGCTGACCCTTAGTGGAGATACAGCAGAGATTCATCAGATTGATGATTTTAAGACCACAAGTTCCGTAAACCTAGCCACTATTCCCTTGAGTTTAGAAAGTTGAGAGGTGATGTAATAGATGTGCTTAAAATATTAAATGAATTCTACAGAGCACTTCTTCTGGCTTGGGAGGCCCGTAACGTATAGCATAAACTTCAAAATACAGTAGTCCATTTTGGAGTGAAAATCAGAAAGACATTTTTTCACGTGAAGTGTAATACAGATCTCAAACTTCCTTGCTCAAAAGGTTGTGGATGGTGTGTCAATTAAAAATTTTAAGATTGAGATCAATAGATTTTTCTTTAAGAAAAGGGATGTGAAAAAGCAACAGTTTCTAAGCTCATTGCTACCCTTGCAAAATAAGTCAGAATGTCCAATAACTGTCACCGTGACAAAATGCTTTGACTATACTTATTTAATTGCTAATTGTTCTTCAGAGAATAAACGTGTGTTTGGATTATTGATTTAAATTTTATGGTGATGATCAGTATTCACTATTATTAACCCACTGAAACTGGCAGCACCTTCGGAAGTCTGCACATGTGCAGACTAATGCAGAAATGCTGTCGACTGACCAGAGTTAATATTTGTGAATTATCTGATTTCTTCACTTAAAATAAAAAAACTCACACTTTTAAAGAAAAGTTTGTTTATCTTTATGTTGACTCTTGTCTTCATTCAATCATCATTTATTTTGTTAACTGAAAAATAGAGGTAGAATTAAAGGGTAATGAGATGCTTTGTCATGATTGGCTGCTTACCTTGCTTGGTGACATCAGTGCTGTTGGATGGTTGGAAATCTTCTTGTATCCTGCCATCTGGAAAGAGAAGGTACAGAACTGGACCTTTTGGAGTAGCTTTCTGTGAGATCAGGCGCAGGCACTATTGCTTCGCTGTAGACTGTAAAATGTAACCCTGTAAATATTGTATATGTGTGATGACTTGCATTTTTTTGTGCTATTTTTGTGGGCGATGCCCCATATGGAATAGGCTGGTTATACATTTTGTTCATTGTGTATGTAATATTAACTATTTGTTATATATTTCTGCTCCTTTTATCTCCAGTTTCTCAGTCTTCTGGGTGTGTCCTCATTGCTTAGAGTTTGTGCACTCAGTGGTCATCCTTCAGAATGCTGTCTACATGCACATAATTCATGTGAATCTTAATGTTGAATGGCACCTAGGTGTTTCATTGTGGAAGTTATCACAACTTAACCCATCCCTGTCTTTACCAAATACCTACATGTGCACACTGTCATTAGGGATCCCCAAGTAATCATATGATCAGCTTGGTCAACTCTTCTCCTGTACAAAGGAAATTACCAATTTTTCTTGCCACAGCAGAGATTAGTTAACTATAATCAATATTTGTACACAAAGAATGTCTTTCTTGTTATAAGGATGGTGTCCCTCTTACTGGCTACAGCAGCTACTTATTTCTCATCCAAGTAAGGAGTATCACAGCCAGTCAGACACTGTCCTTGATCAATATCCAAAATGATAGCTTTCTTCACCAAAGGGTTATGAATAGAGGGAGAGTTCTCTTTGCCCCCTTCTTGTAATCCAGAAATGCCCTAGCTAACTCTGCATAGAATAAGACTTAAATTTGGAATCTTTGATAGATGGTGTACCTTTAGTTCCATGTTTAAAAACTAAACCATTAAGGACCTGAAAGTAGTTGCTTATGTGGCACAACCCGTCAAAAAAAATGTTTAGCTGTGATGCAATTCAGAGAAATCCTTACAGTACATCTCGTGACACTTTTGCTTCATTCAGAAGATGTTGACATGACTGGCTAGGCTAGCATTTATTTCTCATCCCTAGTTGTCTTGGAGAAGATGATGCTGAGATGTCATCTTGTCCTTGGGGTATAGGGTTACAAAGAGCACTGTTAAGAAGAGTTTCAGGATTTTGACTCCATAGCAGTGAAAGAATGGAGATAAATTTTCAAGTCAGAATGGTGTATGGCTTGGAGGGGAACATGCAAGTGGTGGTGTTTCAAATATTTGCAGCCCTTGTCCTTCTAGGCATAGAGATTGCAGGTTTGGATGATGCTGTGGAAGGAATCTTGGTGAACCACTGCCATGCATCTTAAGATAGCAGACACTGTTGTTATTGCATGTTGGCAATGAAGGGAGTCCATGCTGCATGTGATGGGTGAGGAGTTAAAAGTCCTGGATGGTATCAAACCTTTTGAGTGTTTTTGGAGCTGCACTTACCCAGAAAAGTGGAGACTATTCAATCACATTCCTCACTTGAGCCTTGCAGATGGTAGACAGACTTTAGGGAGTCTGGAGGTGAGTTAGTTGTCACAGAATTCCTAGCCTCTGACCTGCTCTTGTATCAACAGTATTTATATGACTGGTTCAGTTCAGATTCTGGTCAATGGTGACTCCTAGGATGTTGATAGTGGGGTATTCATTAATGAAAATGCCATTGAGTATCAAGGGATGATGGTTAGATTATCTCAAGTTGAAGATGGTCATTGCAGAGCACTATGTGGGATGAATGTTACCTGCCACTTAGCCCAAACCTGGATATTGTCCAGGTCTTGCTGTATATATCTGAAGTCTGGTGGTTAGTGCTGAACATTGTTCAATCATTGAAGAACCTCCCTACTTCTGACCTTTATGCTGGGGGAAGAGCCATTGATGAAGCAGCTGAAGCTGGTTGGGTCTTGGACACTCTCCTGAGGCACTCCTCCTGCAGTGAAGTCCTTGGGCTGAAATGATTGACTTTCAACAACCACAAACATCATCTTTTGTGCAAAATATCACTCTGACTAAAGGATCATTGACTTCAGTTTTGCTCGGGTTCCTTGATGACATGCTTTGTCAAGTGCAGTCACTATCTCACCTTTCCTCTGAAGTTCAACTCCTTTGTCCATGTTTGGTGAAAGCTGTAATGAGATCAGGTGCTGAGTGGCCCTGCCATTACCCAAATTGAGCATCAGTGAACAGGTTATTGCACAGAAGTACTGCTTTGTAGTACTGTTGATGACCCACTCCATTACTTTGCTGATATTTGAGAATAGACTAATAAGAATTTCCACTCATTAAAACAATGTTGTGTGGTTTCTGCCGTTGAGATGGATAATTTCCTTCAATACAATGGTTGATGTCAACAAATTGATATTGATAATCTGGTTTTTGTCTCTTAGATGGTTTGTGGTCATAGGTAGGGGAAGCCTTCTTTAATTTGCAGTAGAGTGCACATCTTGTTATTTATCTTAAAAAAAAGACTTCTGAGGCATAAAATCAGTCTTTTGCCTATTGTCAATGAAATCTGCTAAATGAACTTTATCAAAATAGCATGCCACACAGGAAATGTATGATTACGGTCAGCTGCATGGTAGTGCGACATCTGTATGTTTTAAGCTCTCAACTTTCATGATGCTTGCTGTGAATGTTGTGTTGATTTGCTTTGTTTTTTTTTAAAAGATTTGTTTTCATTGCTGTGCTATATTTAGCTTGGTGGCAGCTAGATCAAAGGGTTCACTTGTTGCCAAAGACACTGAGCAAGCAGAGTTTACAACCTAGAACTGGTTCTGGAATACTGCAGTGAATGCAATAGCAAAGTTTATACTTTAAACCCATTTTGTGATTACAGTATATGAGGATTTAATAAGTCAGTCAGGGAACTGTCCAGATGAACATGGACTTGAAGAGCAATCTCTATGGTTGGCAGAGATTGGAATCAAGAGTCCAAAGCAGTTGCCTTTGTTCTAAGGTAGACTGATACAAATGAAAGCCACAACGCCTCATTCTTTGCTGCATCAGTATGTCAAACAACGTTATTTTGGGTATGTTCTGATGCTTGATGAATGTTGAATTCTTGGGCAAGCCTGTACAGAAATCAGAGAAGCACCTTGTTTTAATTTGTGTTTTGCTTTTTTTTTCTTGCAGATCCCTTGCCTGTCTGATCAAAATGGAGTATAACCTGGGTTTCTGGAAATCCACCAGCAATGGTTTTAGTCCACAAGATTTTTTCCATGATATTTCTACATCCGTTTCTCCCACCTTTGCTCATCACTTTGCGTATCGTCGGGAATCTGAGGATGGGAAATTGACAGAGGCTTACAAAGCAGGGAGCACTATTCGGGTTTACTTACCAAACAAGCAGCGTACTGTGGTAAATTTATGTTCTATTACTTAAAAGCCAAATAATAGGCAAAGTTTTTATTCTTTTGGAAATTTTGGTTTTCTGTAAAGGCATAATTGCTTTTAAGGAACCATTTTCTTACTTGATAGTACAGGAATTGCACTAATATTCTTTAAAGTATCTGCAAAGTGATGTGATCTCACAGTGCTAGCTAGATGAGAGCAGTATAGTGTTACACAAATACTTCCATTTAGTACTCATCTTGTAAAATTAAAATATGATTGTATAGCTCAAGCTGCTGAGTACTGGCTCTTGGCCAGAATGGATAGGATGAAGGCTGAACGTAAGGACGAGTAAATAAGAATTCCCTTTCATGGATTTGCTTATTTTTTAAAAATAGGGCCAAAAGAAAAATGGTAGAAGCTAGAATCCAGTTGTGATATGGATTATTTAATCCTTGAGTGACTTTGAAGGCTGCCCTGAAGAAAAGTTACACCGCCAAGACATTTTTCAACTCTGTCCTCAACAGTGTTTCATCAGATAAATAACACCTTTACAAGAGAAAATTAGTCAGAATTCAGTGATCTATATTTAATGAGGCTTTTAACAAAAATTGAATTTCCTTTTATGTAGTTTAGTGGGCGGCACAGTGGTTAGCACTGCTGCCTCACAGCGTCAGAGACCCGGGTTCAATTCCCGGCTCCGGTTTCCTCCCACAGTCCAAAGATGTGCAGGGTCAGGTGAATTGGCCATACTAAATTGCCTGTAGTGTTAGGTAAGGGGTACATGTAGGGGTATGGGTGGGTTTCGCTTCGGCGGGTCGGTGTGGACTTGTTGGGCCGAAGGGCCTGTTTCCACACTGTAATCTAATCTAATCTAATCTAAACAGGCATAGACAAAATCAGCTATTCGATGTCTTTTCATTTACGTGAAACTATAAAGGTTTGTGGCAGCAGAAGTACTCTCCTGAATACCCTTAGCTATACTTACTATTAAGACTGCACAGCAAAGGTCAAATTAATCTAAAACTCATTTTAATTTTTAAATACTGTTCCAGCTTGCTATTGGAGTAACTTCCCTCCAGAAACTCTGAAGTAATACTAGAAACAGATGGTTTGATCGGCTTTCCCTTTACTCCCTGAAGTGCTGTATAGACCTTTTATATAACTTAAAGAATAATGGGTATAGAATCTGGAGTAGAACCTAACTTCATACTGGACTTCATTCAGTCAGTATTGACAGGAAATTAAACTTTCAAGTTATCTTGTGTAGTTTGTCTACGGAATATTTGTAACTATTTATTGTATCTTTTTGCTCAATACTTTTTCCCATACTACTTAGCTCAATTTGTATTGACAGGCCATTGAAAATTTAAGGCACACCTTTATTTCATGCGGAAATGTGAAACCTAATACTAACTTTTTGCAAGAGGGTGTTTCTTGAATGGGTTAAGGTCTCACCTCATAACTGACTTCACAGTCAATAGAAAGCTGTGAAAATTGGCAAGTCTCAAGTCTCAGTAATAGCTAGTTAACATTTGTAAATACAAATAAAAAGAAGTTTAAAAAATCAGAAGGCAAAGAGGAACTAAGAAAATAAGTTTTGTGGAATGTAAAACCAAGCAATAAATAATTTTACAAGACTATCAGCAAAAATTTAAAAATCACACAATACCAGGTTATAGTCCAATGGGTTTAATTGGAAGCCCTAGCTTTCAGGGTGCCGCTCCTTCAATCTCCACAACCACCTGATGAAGGAGTGGCGCTCCAAAAGCTATTGCTTCCAATTAAACCTATTGGACTATAAACAGCTGTTGTGTGATTTTTAACTTTGTACTCCTCAGTCCAACACTGGCATCTCCAAATCATCAGTAAAAATGGTCGTATTACAATAAGAAATTGAACTGTAAGGGATGGACAGGAAAGTGCCATGAATATTGATAGAGAAATGGCAGAAGTTTTAAGTAGAACAGGTTGACATGACATTGATTAATGAGATGAGCAATGAGATAAGTGCATTTGAAAGATGAAGGAATGCATTAAACAAACTAATTAAACTCAAAGAGGATAAAGACCCTGTTTCAGATGGATTAAATCCACATAGTCAATTGAGAAAGCCATCTACAAGCTTGCCCACCCTGAATTTATTAATAAAGGAGGCAAGAAGGCAGTAGGGTCCATATCTGATACCATCCTGTCCATTTAAATGCACATTGCCATTTTGAAAGGGCCCATGAGTTATGAAAATGAAAACAAATGTTTTGCTTGTGGGGAAGAGAGTAATTAGAAGCCACCAGTGTAAGATAATCACTAAGAAATCCATTAGGGAATTAAGAATAAACTTATTAACCGAAAGAGTGCTGAGAATGTGAAATTTGGTACTTTAGGGAATGGTTTAAGTGAATAATACTGGGTGAACCCCTATCCGCAGGTCTGGTTACCCTGCTTTCAGTTACCCGCGGTTTACCGCACCCTGAACATATAAAAGCGAATGTTCCAGAACCGGGGACCAGGAGGCTGCTGGGAAGGTATGTTTCCCATTTAAGTGAATGGGTCTGCACCTATCTGTGGTTTCAGACTTCCACGGTAGGTCTTGGAACATATCCCCTGTAGGTAACGTATAGGTGTGCTTAAGGGGAATTTAGGCAAGAGTTTGAAGGAGAGGGGAATAGAGGGTTCCAACAATTGAAAGAGAAGGTATGAGGAGGCTCTAGTGGAACTTGAGCACCACCATGGACAGGTTGCGTCAAATAATCTGTTTCAGTGTTGAATATCATGTGGACTCTTATGTATGTAAACATTGTGTTGATACAGATTTGAGTTCCTAATAAGGAATCATTATGCTGACTGGAATTGGCTGTAGTGAATATTCTGTGACAGTGAAGCAGTAAGTGGACAATGATAACAGGGCTGCCTGATTGCATTTAGTCACTATGGTAACAATTGTGGAAGAGTATTTAATGGCAGAAATAAATAGCAATTAGTCTTTTTTCACTTGGTGTTGCTCCATATGACAAATTAGAGCAAGTATGTTCATGTTGCTTTGTTGTTCAGAAAATTCCATTCAGACTTGGCAACTATATGGACTATCATTAAATGGATCCTTATTAGTGAATAGAATAATAATTTCTGATTTCCAGTGGGTAATTTATGAGAGCTTATATTTAATCCTTTTGCAAACTTTAATTGCTACCAACCGCTCTATTCAAGCATCAGGACAATAACTCGATTTAGTGAACCGCACCCAGACCTCCACCTATGTTAATGAGTAAGATTTATTTACGCAAACTGTATATAATATACTGACTTATTATCCATATAATATATTGGGTTTCTCCAGAATGCTGAGCAACACTTGTGAGGGTGTCAAGCATTTTGAATTTATTAGCCTTGCAGCGTAGGGTGGTGTTGAAAAGACTGAATCAAAATGATCACTAACTCTATCCCTGATTCTGAAAGGTGAGAATGAACAGAAAAATCTAAATTTACAAAATTCTCTGAGAGGCCAAGTACAGTTAAAACAGCCAGAGCATTTGGGAATTAAATGTTTTACAGAGTAGACGCAGTAGGATAAATTTAATTAAGGTGATGGGAGTCTCACTGACCGGCTGGAGAGCAGTGAAAACCTTGCATCATCTCCTGTGGGGAAAGCCTGCAGTATTGAGTACCAGTCAGGAGAGCATGGGGAAGGGTTGCTGCTAGTGGAAGGGCAGGCTATCAGAAGGGAGTGATGGAGTGGTATTTGGTGGGCCCCAGGTCCCTTGAAAGATACTGTGTGCCCTCCCACATCCATCACCCCACCTCTCTCCATAGTCCAATTTTCAGGCTTTCTGTGTGGTGACTGCCTCAGTTGCCACTTGTTGAATACCCATGGCAGTGGGCTGAGGCCTTTAAATGAGGATTAATTACCCACTGAATTGTATCATTTGGCACCATGACGGGAAGTTGTCCATGAGCTTTTTCACCCAAGATGTATTCAGAGCAGAGAGGGAGGAAGCTAGAGGTGGGGGTCCTGACCCTGTACCTTTATTCCAAATAAATGACACCTCCTCCTTGCTTTAGGTAAGGGCACCCCACCCAGTAGATTTCTTGCATCCCACCCTGTTCAAGGAAGAACAGTGCAGTAGAATTATGTAATCAAGACTTAAATTATTTAAAAATGGTTAAATGTAAGTTGACAGTTGTAATGTAAATTCTCTGCCTTACTGACCTGTTGCCCTTTTTATATGTGGTATTGCAGGTGAGCGTGCGACCAGGCATGACTGTGCAAGACAGTCTGAAAAAAGCTCTAAAAGTCCGAGGTCTTCAGCCAGATTGCTGTGCAGTCTTCAGGCTGCCACAAGGATGGTAATGATTTTCTGTTCACTTACCATGAGAAGTAGCTGGCTGGTTTAGTATATTCTTCAAGAGTGGAGTCAAATGTACATTAGACGCTGAATAAATTATTGATAGCGTATTTAAAACGTCATATTCAGTTCCAATTCATTCTCCAGTAATGAAACAATTGTGAATTGTTCTTGCACCCCGCCTGAGGAATTTAATATGACTCCACTATAGGAAGACAAAGGCGTTCCATGCTGTATAAAAACAAGTCTTTATATCATATAATTTTAAAAGATATGTTATGAAAGGAGTTTCTCAATTACATTAAATACCATTGCTTATCAGTGTGACCAACTCTTGTTAGGTTGTGTGCGAGCGCACGCACACAACCTAACTCCCACATGTGCCCAATGGTTGCAATGCTCATGCTTACAGAAAATAAGCAGAGGCAAAGGCAAGAGCAGACTCCCACAGATTGCCCTAGAAATACAGGACAAAGGCAGTCAAATAAGGGACAATCTTTTAAAATGTGGGACAGCCTGTCACACTTCTGCTTATTTTGTTATGCTGCAGTTTCTAGCATGAGTTTATTTGGCTTTGGTAACATGCCTGTGAAAGTATGAGCCTCTATTTTAGACTTTTTGGCAGAAGGCCCAAACCATTTTGCTGATCAGGCCTCATTTAAATGTATTTGGCAAGCTGTCTGTATGAACACTCACGGCTGCTTGTTACTTTGGAAAATGGGAAAATTTGGTGGGCTTCCAGTACTAAAGGAGAAGGCTAGGTCAGATTGTGATGCAGCCTGGAATGACACAGTGAATTATTCATTTGCATAGCAGATGGGTGGTAAAGGATGTCAGTGAGGAGCAGTTTTGCACATTCTGAAACTTGAAAATGTTATATAGGATGCCTTCTCCTCATTCCTGATTTGTTCACTTTTAGGGGGCACCAGTTCTGTCAGTTTTTCTCTCCATATAATGCTTGGGTTTTGGTCTGAGCAGAGACTGTTACCCAGTTATGTGGTATCGTAAGGCTTCTGCCAAACCATCTAAATTGAGGAATGTTTGAAAATCATAGTAGAGAAATGTCAAACAGGAGGTACTTGAGACTGAGTTCTTGTGAATTTGATCTCTACTTGCCTGTTCCTAGTGAAAAATGGGGTGTTAGAAGAATTACAATTTAAATCAATATTATTCAAAATGCTCACCACATAATTGATGAATCAGCTACTGACTTTGTGGAAGGTTTCAGTGGTTTGTATAACAATAGGTCTCACTTGCTAGATTGCTATCTGTCATCTCCCTATTGGATCAAGATGTGGAGGTGCCAGTGTTGAACCGAGGTGCACAAGGTTAGAAGTCACACAACACCAGGTTATGGTCCAACAGGTTTATTTGAAATCACAAGCTTTTTGAGCACTGCTCCGTCACCAGGTGAAGTGAAGAAAAGCACACAGGCGCAGAATTTATAGGCAGACAGATAAGCAGAGAGATCAAAAGATCTGGAAGTACTGGACAATGAAGGGTACTCTATCGGATGGACCGGAGAAGCTAAACCATGTTCTTCGCTGCCTTCAACATGTCATCGATGATGATGAACATCTTGCCAAGATCATCCCTATGCCTCCACTTCTCGCCTTCAACAACTGCTAAACCTTAAACAGACCATCGTTCACAGCGAACTACTCAGTCTTCAGGACAACATCGACCACAACCCAACCCTACCCTGCCACAGCAACCTCTGCAAGACATGACAGATCATCAACACGGATACGACCATCACGTGTGGGAACACCACCCACCACGTACATAGCAGATACTCATGTGACTCGGCCAGTGTTGCCTACATCATACATTGCAGCAAGGATGCCCCCAAGCATGATCTATTGTTGAGATCATGCAGACGCTACAAGCAATGGATAAATGTACACTGTGCAACAATTGCTAGACAGGAATGTTCCCTCCCAGTTGGGGAATAGTTCAGCAGTCAACGACATTCAGCCTCTGATCTTCGGGTAAGCATCCTCCAAAGTGGCTTCATGATACACAGCTACACAGAATTGCCAAGCAGAAACTGATAGCCAAGTTCCATACCCATAAAGGTGGTCTTAACAGTGATTTGGGTTCATGTTGTGCTACATGTGAGCTCACCACACTGTTTTGTATTTATGAAATCTTCCTCATTGTCCTGTTTTGCTGCCATCATCTTAATAACTTATGATATCTCTACCTTAATTAGTTTGTACAGTTTTGGATAACTTGTCATTTTGGTTAGAGCCTTGGCGTGCAACTCTTATTCCTATCATGTTATTCCAGTGATTTGGTTTGTCTCCAGCACCATCTTATTTTTAATGTTTTGTAATTAACTCCCTGCCTCAATGAATCTGATTATAGGTCATCCCGTTACTTGCTATTCAACCTGTCGACACTCCACTCACACCATTTATATGATCTTTTGATCTCTCTGATTATTGATCTCTGCCTATAAATTCTGTGCCTGTATGATTTATTCACTTAATCTGATGAAGGAGCAGTGCTCTGAAAGCTTGTAATTTCAAATAAACATATTGGACTATAATCTGGCATCATGCAAACATTGGATTAAGGAAGAATCAATCATGTTACTGTGAGATAGAAGTTAGTCATATGTCAGTCCATGACTATGGTAATCAGAATGTACTTCATTTGGCAGGTTTCTAGTGACCTTTGACAAAGTGGCCCTTAAGATTAATGAGACACAAATAGCTATACACCATTTGTTACCTTCATTGTTCTTGTTCTTTCTGTGCTTCCAAAAGTTGATACACTTGTATTTCTGGGATCACGCTGTGAAAGCAGAGCCATTCTTCAGGAAGTCAGCGGTCTGATTGCTCCTGCAATTTACTTGCTGAATCTAACAGGGTACAAAATATTTTGTTTTCAGAGGGCTCTACTTGATGGCTACACGTTTTAATTTTCAGGGGCTTCCTTTGGTTTTCAGGGTACTTTTTCATTCTCACTAACTAGGTGATGCAATCACATAATAACATTACATTCTATATTTGTGTTCATACTTAAGGTATTTTGGGCTTTCACCAAAGTTGAATTAGAAGGATTCATTAATATCTTAAATAATTATCAACCTCATTAAATGTCAAGCCACAACACACAGGAAAATATTAATTTCCTAAACACCACAGTATTTAAATTCACACAAGACAACAGGTCTTAATTATCAACTAAAATGTTTCAATATAACACACAGAGACAAACCGCCATTACCATAAATACATGTTCCACAGACTGGTGAGCTCATAGTACTTCCACTGCACATGTACAAAGCTGGAATATTTTAAGTAGGCATTTTTAAAATCATTTTTCCTGCATCTTCAGACTTAATCTCTGATTTCTATTCAACAATTGATTCATTGTTCGTGACAGTAGCATTCAGTGGAACTCTTGAACGTATGGAGATATTTATGCTGATGATAGGGTTTAGTGGGGTGAAAGGAGTGAGTTTGACAGATGGAGACAGTGTCTAGAGACTGAGAAACAAACAAAGGCATCGCTGGAAGGCATCGCTGGTGATAAGCTGGGGCAGAGAAATGTGTGTGAACAAAAAGTGAGTCATTGAAAATAGGTTGGCTCTGATAGGAGCAACCCAAAGAGACTAGAAACTAGTGGTATCGGGATAAGTAATGAACTGGCCTATCACCAGCATTTCCTTTGTTTTCTCCTCCCTTTTCTCGGCACTTCCCTCCAAGTATTCAAATCAATCTGCCCCCAGCCCCCTGTCACCAGCATAAACACTATGATTTCCCAGCTGCTTTCAGTTCTGACAAAGGGTCACTGGACTCAAAATATAACTCTCTTTCTCTCTCCAGTTGCTGCCAGACCTGCTGAGTTTCTCCAGCACCTACTGTTTTATTGTTGTTGATTTTGACAACTGTCTGCCCTCCCTGTGAGTGTGTGCTCAAGGTGCGGTTGGTGTCGTGGTGCATGAGACCCTTCACCCCCCCCAATCCATAACACCCAATGAGGCACATAATATCTAGCTTCCTTGTCTCTTGTACCCATTCCCCCCAATAACCCCAGCTTTCCTTCGCTCTGCTCATTGCCATTTGCAAAATCTTCAACTCCAACCTAATTTCCCAGACCCAGTGGGCAGATGGTTGCCTCATCAAAAAAAAAGTGCTTCTCCACTCCCTCTTTCGGTACTAGTAAAGCACTTAGCCTTGGCCTTGTTCTACATTCCAGCCTCGGCAAAACAGTGGCTGGCTCCCAGCCTGAGGCTCTCACCCCTTGCTCCCTGTGTACTATCCCTGGACCTCAGCACTTAACCCCTGGACTTCAACCTCCTGCTCCTGACTCTCCGCTTCCAGCACTCAATATCCTGCTGCCCCAGTACTAGTAAGCCTAGTAAACAGGAGAGAAGGTACCTGTAATTGAGGGTGAGACCTTCATTTCAGGCTTTCATTCCATTCTATCTAGGGGCAGTCTTTTCTCTCACTTGTCACTGACGTGAGTTAATTTCCCGGGGTGATTTGGAGATTTCAGGAATGGCTTCACTGTGTCTTTTGAGTGTTTGGAATCTAGTAAACACAGTTTTGTTTAGCTGGGAGTTAAGCAGCTTTTTCAAAACATTTGAAGTGTGACGGCACTGAATAGTGGAGGAGAAAGTGAGGACTGCAGATGCTGGAGATCAGAGTAGAGACTGTGTTGCTGGAAAAGCACATCAGGTCAGGCAGTATCCGAGGAGCAGGAAAATTGATGTTTCTGGCCGGAGCCTTTTCCTGATGAAGGGCTGTGGCCCGAAACGTCAATTTTCCTGCTTCTCAGATGCTGCCTGACCTGCTGTGCTTTTCCAGCAACACACTTGGCACTGAATGGCTGCCAGTGAGTGTGACATTTTGGACAGCTGAGGTAATACAGCAACATCTGAATGTGCTCCGCCTTCGTCATATTAGATCTGCTAAAATTAATGACTGAAATTAATGGGGTGCATTTTTTTAATAAAGAAGAGATTATAGACAGTGAGCCAAAGTTCTGTGATAAAATTGTAAAGGGAAAAAATAAGATAGAAGCAGGGAGTTTGTTTCCACTATTGGGTGAAACTAGAACTTGGGGGCAAAGCCTCAAAGTAAGAGGGAGCAGATTTGAGACTGAGTTGAGGAGGAACTTATTCACCCAAAGGCTTGTGAATCTGTGGAATTCCCTGACCAGTGAAGCAGTTGAGGCTACCTTATTGAGTGTTTTTAAGGTGATGATTGATAGACTTTTGAACAGTAAAGGAATTAAGGGTTATGGTGAACAGACGGGTGAGTGGAGCTGAGTCCGTGAAAAGATTAACCATGATCTTATTGAATAGCGGAGCAGGCTCGATGGGCCAGATAGCTGACTCCTACTCCTAGTTCTTATCTTCTTATGAATTGTGCAGACATTGTGTCAGATGTGGCAGCGCCAAAGAGCAGAAGCAAAGCAAGAGTTGGAGCACAGAAGCCATCATGTAGCTATTTGTCAATACATTCCCATTGTCTGCTCCCTCCAAACCCCAGAGTCTCCTAATATATTGATTCTTCTAAAACATCGACAACTCACTCTTGAAGAATTTTGTTTATTGTGCCAAAGACTGGTTACTTCTATCAGATTTATTTTCCATTGTCTTATACACTGTCAGAAATAGAATTCTTCAATTTTTGAGAGCATTTACAGCAGGCTAGCTCACTGAGACAGTTGGTTTGCTGCATACTTTTAAAACTATTCCTTTGGCTTTTACAGTGAATGTATTGATCTTGTTTGCTGACCATTTAAAACCTCAAAGCTATTTTCAGTGCATCATCTTTGGTTTGTTTCCTAATCACCTCACCTCTCCAGTTCTTAACTCCTTCAACACTTGGAATAATTTACAGGAACAGACCCTTTGGTCAACCAGTCCATAATACCAAATTAAACTAGTCCCACCTGTCCATGCTTAGCCAGTATTCCTCCAAATCTTTCTTAAGAGTGTACTCATCCAAATATCTTTTAGACATTGTAATTCTACCTACATCTACCACTTCTTCTGGAAGTTCATTTTTCTGTGTAAAAAAAAAAAGTTGTCCCTCGTGTCCTTTTTAAATCTTTCTCCTCTCACCTTAAAAATATGCCTTCTCGTCTTGAAATCTCCACCATCAGGAAAAGACTCTTGCCATTCATCTTGCTGATATCCCACATGATTTTAAAAACCTCTACAAGGTCACCCCTCAACCTACTACATTCCAATCAGAAAAGTATCAGCCTATCCGGCTTCTCTCCAGAACTCGTGTGTACTCATGATTTTCAACGCTTTGAACAAAACTTCTTTCAATCTGCTGTTGCCTTAGCCTCAATCAACATTCTTGTAACAGATCATTTAGTCATTATCATGTTGTTGTTTGTGCAAGCTTGCTGTCTGTGATCAGCTGCTAGATTTCATACATTTCAACAGGGATTACATGTCAAAAATACTTAATTGGCCATAAAGTGCTTGGGATACCTTGCGGATGTGAAAGATATTCAATCCTTCCTCCCTCCCTCTTTCCTGCCTTCACATCCTTCCAAAAGTGGCCCAGAATATGATGTGATGCTCTAGTTGAGGCTAAATCATTGTTTATAAAGGTTCCTTTTTACCTCCTTGATTTTGTACTCTGTTCCTTATTTAATCAATGCAGAATCCTCTATGCCTTTTATACCATTTTCTGAAAATGCTCTTCAGTAAATTGTGCATGTGTATTCCTAGGTCTGTCTGGCTCTGCATACAATTTAGAATGTATCCTTTATATTTTCTTCACACTTTACTAATTAGATTTCATCTGCCATGTATCTGCCCATTCTCCCAGTATGTCCATGTCCTCTTGAAGTTATACATCTAACAGTTCATGCTTCTTTGTGGACCTGCAAATTTTGAAATTGTGCCTTGCACACCCAAGTCTAAGTCATTGATGAATATTAAGAAAAGAGGTGGTGCTAGTGCTTCACTCTATGGGTATCCTGAAGTATACATTCCCCCCAGCCTGAAGAAAAAACACCAACTCATCACTACTGTCTGTTTTGAGATACTCAGCAAACTTCATATCCATGCTACCACTCGTCCTTTTATTCTGTTGCCAGCAAGCGTTCCCACAGAACATTGGACATTATGGCAGTCTGTCCTTTTACCAGTCTCTAGCAAGCAGTAAGGACATGCCAGGTTTGGCCTAGTAGAAACAAGAAGAACCTGCTTCTCAGGAGGTACCAGAAGCGAACAGACTAATTTAGTTGGGCCAGTCCTTGTTGATTTAAAAATTCTACCCCTTAAGTGGAATGACTCAACTGAAATTGAATTTATTGTGCCAAAGACTGGTTACTTCTATCAGATTTATTTTCCATTGACCTATACACATGGAAGTTGAAACTTTATTGCTGGAACAGCACAGCAGGTCAGGCAGCATCCAGGGAACAGGAGATTCGACGTTTCGGGCACAGGCCCTTCTTCAGGAAATAAAGTTTCAACTTTGATCTCCAACATCTGCAGACCTCACTTTCTCCTATACACATGGAAACATAGTCAATGTAACTTCCTGTGACCTTGTGATACATTACGAGTGTAAGAGAATGGGCACAATACAAAACACCTTTTAGAGGTTTATATGCATTATATTGACCTCACCAACCTCCTCTGTTTCTGCATTAAAATGCTCAATCAAGTTAGTTTAAGCATGAAATAATAACAGGAATTGTAGGAAAAATTCAACAGGTCAGACAGCATCAATGGAGAGAAAAACAGTTAACATATTAGTTTGATGACCCTCCATCAGTTAAAACATGATTCTCCAAGAACAAATCCATTCTTGTCTTCCTTGATTAGTCCATATTTGTCCAAGTGACTGCTTGTTTATTTTGTCCAAGATTATAATTTCTCAAAGCTTTCCCACTGCCAAAGTTAAAATGAGTGGCTTGCATTTTCTATGTTTGTCCTTATTTATTTGCAGTTATCCAGTCTTCTGCCAACACAGTATGTAAGGTTGAATGGAAGAATCTTTCTCGTTTTTGTCCTTTAGCAACTTTGGACACAACCCTTCTACTTTTGATTTGTTGATTTTTAAATCCACCTATCCTTTCAGATATCTTGTCTTTATCAACTTGCAGCACATTCAGCTAGCCATCCACTTAGTCTCATTCACTATGACTCTGGCAGCATCCTCTTTCTTGTAAAAGACAGGTATAAAATGTACATTTAATACCATGGCCATGTCTCCAGTCTCCATGCATAGATCCCTTTTTGGTCCCTCATTGGTCTCAACCTTCTTCTTACTGCCCCTTACTATGCATATTCTTGTAGAATAGAAAATTAACAAACAATGAAATTCACAACTAATCTTAGAGGAACCTGTTTGGGAGAGGTCACAGCACAGAAACAGAAGTGAATATTTAAGCGTGGCCTCACTAAGTCTGCAGTAGTGAGTAAAGTGGGTGCTTTCTTGATTATATGTTTTATTGAGATATGACTCTTGATCAAACTTAAAATATAAACCATAAGTATTAATTTAACCTGGAGCAGTGTTTTGTAGAGGAATAAGACTGTGCTATTTTCTGGGTCAAAAGATTGTGAAGAAGCAAAAATGGCCTTTAGTAGAGTGATATGCTCTTCTTGTCGGATGTAGGATTTTAGGGAGAATTTACGGGTTACTGAGGATTATATCTGCCATAAATGCTGTTGGTTGTGAATCCTGTCAGATCGAATGGATCAGTTGGAGAGACAGTTAGAGGCAATGAGGAATTTATAACAGCAAGGGAATGTGATGGATGGCAGTTATAGGAAGGGGGAAATGTTGCAGATACAGTCACATAGATGGGTTAACTCCAGGAAAGGTAAGAGAGGTAGGCAGTTAGTGCAGGAGTCTTCTGTGGCTACCCCCATTTCAAACAAGTATGCTGTTTTGAAAAATGTAGGGCGTGATGGATTCTCAGAGGAACGTAACACGAACAGCCAAGTTTCTGGTATTGAGACTAGCTCTAATGCAACAAGGGGTACGTCGGGTTCCAAGAGATCAGTTGTGTTAGGGGACTCTCTAGTCTGAGGCACTGACAGACATTTCTGTGGCCAGCAGCGAGAAATCAGAATGGTGTGTTGCTTCCCTGGTGCCAGGATCAAGGATGCCTCAGAGGGTGCAGAATGTTCTCAAGGGGGAAGAGAGGCCAACAGGAGGTCATTGGAACCAATGACATAGGAAGGGAAAAGGTTGAGATTCCGAAGGGAGATTACAGAGAGTTAGGCAAGAATTTAAAAAGGAGGTCCTCGAGAGTAGTAATATCTGGATTACTGCCGGTGATACGAGCTTGTGAGGGCAGGAATAGGAGGATAGAGCAGATGAATGCATGGCTGAGGAGCTGGTGTATGGGAGAAGGATTCACATTTTTGGATCATTGGAATCTCTTTTGGGGTAGATGTGACCTGTACAAGAAGGACAGATTGCACCTAAATTGGAAGGGGACTAATATACTGGCATGGAGATTTGCCAGAGTTGCTCGGGTGGATTTAAGCTAGTAAAGGAGTGGGGGAGACCCAGGGAGATAGTGAGGAAAGAGATCAATCTGAAACAGGTACAGTTGAGAAAAGAAGCGAGTCAACAGTCAAGGCAGGCAGGAACAAAGCAGAGAACACGCTAGGACTGATAAATTAAACTGCATTTATTTCAATGCAAGAAGCCTAACAGGGAAGGCAGGTGAACTCGGGGCATGGTTAGGAACATGGGACTGGACTATCATAGCAATTACAGAAACGTGGCTCAGGGATGAACAGGACTGGCAGCTTAATGTTCCAAAATACAAATGCTACAGGAAGGATAGAAAGGGAGGCAAGAGAGGAGGGGGAGTGGCATTTTTGATAGCATTACAGCTGTACTGAGGGAGGATATTCCAAGAAATACATCCAGGGAAGTTATTTGGGTGGAACTGAGAAATAAGAAAGGGATAATCACCTTATTGGGATTGTATTATAAACCCCCTAATAGTCAGAGGGAAATTGAGAAACACATTTGTAAGGAGATCTCAGCTACCTGTAAGAACGATAGGGTAGTTATGGTAAGGGATTTTAGCTTTCCAAACACTATGGTAGTCCCAGTCTATGTTAAGTGTGTACAAGGAAATTTTCTGATTCAGTATGTGGATGTACCTACTGGAGAAGGTGCAAAGCTTGAGCTACTCTTGGGAAATAAGGCAGGGCAGGTGACTGAGGTGTCAGTGGGAGAGCACTTTGGGCCCAGCATTCATAATTCTACTGGTTTTAAAATAGTGATGGAAAAGGATAGACCAGATCTAATAGTTGAAGCTCTAAACTGGAGAAAGGCCAATTTTGATGGTATTAGGCAAGAACTTTCAAATGCTGATTGGGGGCAAATGTTTGCAGGTAAAGGGGTGGCTGGAAAATAGGAAGCCTTCAGAAATGAGATAACGAGAGTCCAGAGAAAGTATATTCCTGTTAGGGTGAAAGGCTGGTAGGTATAGGGAATGCTGGATGACTAAAGAAATTGAGGGTTTGGTTAAGAAAAAGAAGGAAGCATACATCAGGTATAGATCGAGTGAATCCTTAAGAGTATAAAGGCGGTAGGAGTATACTTAAGAGGGAAATCAGGAGGGCAAAAAGGGAACATGTGATAGCTTTGGCAAATAGAATTAAGGAGAATCCAAAGGGTTTTTACAGATACATTTAAGAACAAAAGGGTAACTAGGGAGAGAATAGGGCCCCCTCAAAGATCAGCAAGGCGGCCTTTGTGTGGAGCCGCAGGAGATGGGGGAGATACTAAGCGAGTATTTTGCATCAGTATTTACTGTGGAAAAGAACATGGAAGATGTAGAATGTAGGGAAATAGATGGAGACATCTTGAAAAATGTCCATATTACAGAGGAGGAAGTGCTGGATATCTTGAAATGCATAAAAGTGGATAAATCCCCAGGACCTGATCAGGTGTACCCTAGAACTGTGTGGAAAGTTAGGGAAGTGATTGCTGGGTATCTTACTGAAATATTTGCATCATCAAAAGTCACAGGTGAGGTGCTGGACGACTGGAGGTTGGCTAACGTGGTGCCACTGTTTAAGAAAGGTGGTAAGGACAAGCCAGGGAACTCTAGACCAGTGAGCCTGACGTCGGTGGTGGGCAAGGTGTTGGAGGGAATCCTGAGGGACAGGATGTACATATATTTGGAAAGGCAAGGACTGATTAGGGATAGTCAACATGGCTTTGTGCGTGGGAAATCATGCCCACAAACTTGGCAGTTTTTTGAAGAAGTAACAGAGAATTGTTGAGGGCAGAGCGGTAAATGTGATCTATATGGACTTCAGTAAAGTGTTCGGCAAGGCTCCCCATGGGACACTAGTTAGCAAGTTTAGATCTCATGGTATACAGGGAGAGCTATCCATTTGGATACAGAACTGGCTGAAAGGTAGAAGACAGAGGGTGGTAGTGGAGGGTTGTTTTCAGACTGGAGGCCTGTGACCAGTGGAGTGCCACAAGGATCAGTGCTGGGTCGACTACTTTTTGTCACTTATATAAGTGAGCATAAGAGGTATAGTTAGTAAGTTTGCAGATGATACCAAAATTAGAGGTGTAGTGGACAGCGAAGAAGGCTACCTCAGATTGCAACGGGATCTTGATCAGATGGGCTAGTGCTGAAAATGTGTTGCTGGAAAAAGCGCAGCAGGTCAGGCAGCATCCAGGGAACAGGAGAATCGACGTTTCAGGCATAAGCCCTTCTTCAGGATGGGCTAGTGGTCTGAGAAGTGACAGATGGAGTTTAATTCAGATAATAAGGGCAGTATGGTGGCTCAGTGGTTAGCACTGCTGCCTCACAGCACCAGGGTCCTGGGTTCGATTCCTGTCTGTGTGGAGTTTGCACATTCTTCCTGTGTCTGCTTGTTTATAATTCATATGAAAGACCAACAGTATGGTGGCTCAGTGGTTAGCACTGCTGCCTCACAGCACCAGGGTCCTGGGTTCGATTCCTGCCTGTCTGTGTGGAGTTTGCATATTCTTCCTGTGTCTGCTTGTTTATAATTCATATGAAAGACCAACACCTCATTCAGAAAATGATCTACTTGACAATCAGTTTAGTTCTGACTTACCATAAATCAGTGGTTCTTTTTATAAGTTCTGCATCCTCCCAGATGTGTCTGCATCCTCCGGGTGCTCCAGTTTCCTCCCACAATCAAAAGATGTGCAGGTCAGGTGAATTGGCCATGCTAAATTGCCCACAGTGTTAGGTGTGTCAGTCAGGGGTAAATATAGGGTAGGGGAATGGATTTGGATGGGTTTCTCTTCGGAGGGGCGGTGTGGATTTGTTGGGCCGAAGGGCCTGTTTCCACACTGTAGAGAATCTAATCTAATCAAAAAAATGTGAGGTGCTGCATTTTGGGAAAGCAAATCTTAGCAGGACCTATACGCTTAATGGTAAGGTCCTAGGGAGTGTTGAAAATGTGTTGCTGGAAAAGCGCAGCAGGTCAGGCAGCATCCAGGGAACAGGAGAATCGACGTTTCGGGCATAAGCCCTTTTTCAGGAATGCGGAAAGTTTGTCCAGCAGGCTAAGATAAAAGGTAGGGAGGAGGGACTTGGGGGAGGGGCGTCGGAAATGTGATAGGTGGAAAGAGGTCAAGGTGAGGGTGATAGGTCAGACGGGGGTGGGGG
>NC_057727.1:24195012-24282566 GCF_004010195.1 Chiloscyllium plagiosum
AGGAATCTGGGACTGTCCAGGTGAATTTGAGGTCGGGGTGGAAGGTGTTGGTGAAGTGGATGAACTGTTCAACCTCCTCGTGGGAGCACGAGGCGACGCCGATACAGTCATCGATGTAGCGGAGGAAAAGGGAGTGTTGCTGAACAAAGAGACCTTGGAGTGCAGTTTCATAGCTCCTTGAAAGTGGAATCGCAGGTAGATAGGATAATGAAGAAGGCATTTGGTAGGCTTTTCTTTATTGGTCAGAGTATTAGTACAGGAGTCGGGAGGTCATGTTGGGGCTGTTAGGTCATTGGTTAGGCCACTGTTGGAATATTGCATGCAATTCTGGTCTCCTTCCTATCGGAAAGATGTTGTGAAACTTCAAAGGGTTCAGAAAAGATTTACAAGGATGTTACCAAGGTTGGAAGATTTTGAGCTATAGGGAGAGGTTGAATCGGCTGGGGCTGTTTTCCCTGGAGCGTTGGAGGCTGAGGGGGTCCTTTATAGATGTTTATAAAATTATGAGGGGCATGGATAGGATAAATAGGCAAAGTCTTTTCCCTGGGGTGGGGGAGTCCAGAACTAGAGGGCATAGCTTCAGTGTGAGAGGGAAAAGATATAAAAGAGACCTAAGGGGCAACGTTTTCAAGCAGAGGGTGGTACGTGTATGGAATGAGCTGCCAGAGGAGTGGTGGAGGCTAGTACAATTGCAGCAGTTAAAAGGAATCTGAATGGGTATATGAATAGGAAGGGTTTGGAGAGATATTGGCCAAGTGCTGGCAAATGGGACTAGACTGGGTTGGGATATCTGGTCGGTATGGACAAGTTGGATGGAAAGGTCTGTTTCTGTGCTGTACATCTCTGACTCTATGACTTGTAGATTCCCTTTTCATGTGAGCTGTTGTTATCTTTTTGTACTCTCATTTTGCCTGTCTTTTTCCCTTATTACATCCGCTCTGAATTTTCTGTATTCACTTTGGTTTTCACTTGCATCATCCCCTTTCTTTTTCAGCTTCATCTTATTCTCGTCTCTTGTTTTGTCAATTCCGAATCTCTGGATTTGTTTGCCTCCATGTTCTGCAATAGATGCGACTAGCAGTAGACCATTTCCATTCGAAATTCACAGAGATAATTTTGTTTTTGCCTGATTTCTTGCATTGTATAGACAAGCTGAAGCTGTCAATGGAGAGATGTAGATGTATTGCAGGCTGAGTTGCAACAAATGAAACTATTGCACACAGATTCTAAGAAATGAGATCTTGTATTTTGCTAAAAATGCAAGACACTAATATCATCCTGTAATGTTCTTGAAGATGATGCTCGATTTTTAGCATTGTCTAATTGCAACACAAACTCAGTCTATATTTATTAATGTCAGAACTTGTAAAAAGAACCACTGCTTTATGGTAAATCAGAACTAAACTGATTGTCAAGTAGATCATTTTCTGAATGAGGTGTTGGTCTTTCATATGAATTTTAAACATGTTGTGATCAGTGAAGTGTTATCCGTTTGACAACATTCTTCTTTATGTAATTAATTTATACTAGTTGTTCACAGGCTGTTGGAGGATATGTGATTTTATAATGGATGAGCAATTTCATTTGACAAACTGTATTGCATAAACAAGGCAGCAGAACATAGAGTCTAAAACAGAGATGTTCAACCTTTCTGCTAGTGAGCAGAGTTTGGAAAGATAAGGTTTTCCACAACAGTAAACATCCCCAAGACACTATCGTTCTATGAATTTTAGAAAAAAAAATCTAAAACAATAACTTGATCATTTTAATGGGTAATTTATAAAGATTAATATTCAAATGTATCAAGCATCAGAGACAGATAATAAAACCCTTCTTTAGCTGTCCAAGTTGAGGGATGCAGAGAAAAAAGGAAGCAGAATTGGTATTATTGCTAGACCATTATCCAGAAATGGAAATGTGTTGCTGGAAAAGCGCAGCAGGTCAGGCAGCATCTAGGGAACAGGAGAATCGACGTTTCGGGCATTAGCCCTTCTTCAGGAATGATTCCTGAAGAAGGGCTAATGCCCGAAACGTCGATTCTCCTGTTCCCTAGATGCTGCCTGACCTGCTGCGCTTTTCCAGCAACACATTTCCATCTCTGATCTCCAGCATCTGCAGACCTCACTTTCTCCTCAAAGATATTATCCAGAAACTCAGGCAATGTTCTGGGGACTCAAGTTCAAATCTAGATGGTTGAATTTGAACTCAACATTGTTTAAAAATCTGGAATTCAAAATCTACTGATGACCATGAAACCATTGTCAATTATTGGAAAAACCAATCTGGCTCACTAATATTCTTCAGGGAAGGAATTTTGCCCTCCTCACCTGGTCTGGCCGACATGTGACTCCAAAGCTACAGCAATGTGGTTGATTCTCATCTGTCCTCTGAAATAGCCTAGCAAACCACTCAGTTGTATCAGTCACTATGAAGTCTCAGCAAAGAAATAATAACCAGATGGATCACCTAACATCGACCTAGGGAACAGAAAAGACAACGGCAGAAACAGCCCTGTTGAATTGAATTGAGTTGAATTTATTGTCACGTGTACCGAGGCACAGTGAAAAGCTTTGTCTTGCAAGCAGTACAGGCAGATCACTGAGTTAAGTAGCATGGATAAGTAAATAATAGGTAAACAGCAGCAAAAACAAAAACATAGGTACAGGTGAATGTTAAGAGTTTTTGAGTCCATTCAGTATTCTAACAACAGTAGGGTAGAAACTGTATTAAAACCGGCTGGTGTGTGTGTTCAGGCTTCTGTACCTTCTCCCTGATGGAAGAGGTTGTGGAAAACATTGCCGGGGTGGGATGGATCTTTGAGAGTGCTGGTGGCCTTTCCTTGACAATGGAGCTGGTAGATGGATTCTATAGATGGGATTTTGGCCTTTGTGATTGTCTGGGCTGAGTTTACCACTTTCTGTAACTGTCTCTGATCTTGAATGGTACAGTTGCCATACCAGGTAGTGATACATCCAGACAGAATGCTCTTGATGGCGCACCTATACAAGTTGGCATGGGTATTCGCTGTCATGCTAAATTTCCTCACCTGCCTGAGGAAGAAGAGACGTGGTAGGGCCTTTGTAACCAGTGTGTCCACATGAAGGGTCCAAGAAAGCTTGTTGTGGATGACCACTCCCAGGAGCTTGACACTCTCCACTCGTTCCACCTCTGTGCTGTTAATGTGTAAGGGGACATGAGTAACATCCCACCGAAAATCAATAATGAGTACCTTAGTTTTGCTGGTATTGAGAGCTAGGTTGTTCTCAGTGCACTCCATCTCCCGTCTGTAGTCTGTTTCATCACCATCTGAGATTCGACCGACTATGGTGGTGTCATCAGCGAACTTGTAAATGGCATTAGTCTGGTATTTGGCGACGCAGTCATGGGTATACAGTGAGTACAGTAGGAGGCTGATTATGCACCCGTAGGGGGGCTCCAAGGTTGAGTGTTAGTGAGGATGAAATATTGTCCCCAATCTTTACTGATTGTGGCCTGTGGGTTAGGAAACTGAGGATCCAGTTGCAGAGAGTGGGGCTTAGTCCGAGATCACTTAGTTTAGTAATCAGTCTCGAGGGGATAATAGTGTTGACTACAGTTCAGCCTTCAATGAGTAGGATTCTTATGTAGCTGTTCTTGGTGAGAAGATATTCTAGCGAGGAGTGAAGGGCAAGTGATATGGCATGTGAGGTGGATCTGTTGGTCCAATAGGCAGATTGGAGTGGGTCAAGAGTAGTGGGGAGGCTGGGATTGATTAATGCCATGACCACCCTTTCAAAGCACTTCATGACCACTGAAGTTAGGGCCACTGGGCGGTAGTCATTGAGACATGTTGCATGAGCCTTCTTAGGCACAGGGATGATGCTGGCCCTCTTGCAACAGGCAGGGAGAGTGGCCTGCTGCAGGGAGAGGTTGAAGATGTCTGAGAAGACCTCTGCCAGTTGATTTGCATGTGCTCTGTGTGCATGGCCTGGTACTCTGTCTGGTCCTATCGCTTTCCTTGGATTCATACGAAGGAAAACTGATCTGACCTCTGATGCAGTGACCCTGCAAAGTGATCCTTACTAACATCTGAGTCTAGTGCCAAAATTTGGAAAGCTCTCTCTCAGACTAGTCAAGTAACATAGTCATACTCACAAAATCATATCTTAAAGACACATGTCCCAGGCACATATATCACTATCCCTCGGAATGTTCTGTCCCAACGGCAAGACAGACCCAGGAGGGGTAGCAGCTCAGTGGTATACCATCGGGAGGGAATTGCCTGAGGATTCCTCAACTTTGACTCCAGACTTCATGAAGTCTCAATAGCATCAGGTTGAACATGGGCAAGGAAACCTCCTTCTGGTTACCACATACTGTCCTCCCTCAGCTGATGAATCAGTACTCCTCCAAGAACAATTGGAGAAAGCACTGAGGCTGGCAGTGGCACGAAATGAACTGGGTGGGGTATTTCAGTGTCTAGCACCAAGAATGTCCTGGTAGCAGCATTACTATTGAGCTGGTCAGGTCCTAAAGAACATAGCTGCTCGACTGGGTCTGTGGCAGTGGTGAAGGAACCAGCTAAGGGAACAATATACTTGACCTCATCCTTATCAATCTTCCCAATGCTGATGCATCTGTCCATGACAGTATCGATAAGAGTGACCATTGCTTGGACCTTATGGAGATGAATTACCACCTTCACACTGAGAATACCTTGCATTGTGTTGTGTGGCACTATCGTCTTGCTAAATGGACGGATATAGCAATTCAAGACTGGGCATTCATTAGGCACTGTAGACCATCAATAATAGCAGAGGTGTACTCCAGCACAATCTGCAACCCCATGACCCAAAATATCCCCTGTTACCATCAAGCCAGGAGATCACTCCTGGTTCAATTAAAAGTGCAGGTGCTGCACCAGGTATGCCTAAAAATGTGGTGTCAACCTGTTGAAGCTACTGAACAGGACTATTTGGATGCCAACAGCATAAGCAGCAAGGGATAGACAGATCTAAGCAATTCCACAACCAACAGATCAGATCCAAGCTCTGCAGTTCTGTCACATCTTATCATGAATAGTGTTGGGCAATTAAATAATTCACTGGAGGAGGAGGCTCCAAAAATATTCCCACCCCCAATGATGGAAGAGTTCAAAATATCAGTGCAAAATTAAAGCTGAAGCATTCGCAGCAATCTTTAGCCACGAGTGCCATGTGAATGATCCATCCCGGTATACACAAGTGGAGCCCAGCATCACAAATACCAATGATCAGCAAATTCAGTTTACTCCACGTGATATCAAGAAACGGTTGTAGGCACTGGATACTGCAAAGGCAATATCTTTTGGCAACATTCTGGCACTAGTTTTGTGCTCCAGAAGACTTGTGCTCCAGAACTTGTCGCTCCCCTAGTCAAGCTACTCCAATACAGTTACGACCTTGGCCTCTCCCTGACAATGTGATAAATTGCTCAGGAATGTCCTGGACACAAAATGCAGTTTAAATCCAACCCAGTCAATTACCACTATTTGGATGGGTATATGAGTAGGAGGGGTTTGGAGGGATATGGATCAGGTGCTGGCAGGTGGGACTAGATTGGGTTGGGATATCTGGTCGGCATGGACTGGTTAGGCCGAAGGGTCTGCTTCCATGCTATACATCTCTATGACTGTATGACACCCCATCAGTCTATTCTCAGTCATCGGTAAAATTATGGAAGGAAGTCATCAACAGTGCTATCAAGCAACACCTGCTCAGCAATAACTTGCTCAGTGATGCCCAGTTTGGGTTCTACCAGGACCACTCAACTCCTGACCTCATTACAGCCTTGGTTAAAACAGGGACAGAAGAGCTGAGTTTCAGAGATGAGGTCAGAATGACAACCATTGACATCAATACTCGGTCTGACATCAAGGTTGCCCTAGCAAAACTGGAGTCAATAGGTATCACAGGCAAATTCTCAGTCATTCATACCAGGCACATAAGAGGACGGTTGTGATTGTTGGAGGTCAGTCATCTCAGCTCCAGGAGTTCCTCAGAGTTGTGCCTGGTGCCTAATCAGTGGCTTCATCAATGACCTGCCTGCCATCGTAAGGTCACAAGTTTGGATGTGTGCTGATGATTGCACTACATTCAGTACCGTTTGCGACCCCTCAGATACTCAAGCAGTCAATGTTCAAATGTAACAGGATCTGGACAATATCCAGGCTTGATCTGACAAATGGCAAGTAACATTTGCATCATGTAAATGTTAGGCAATGAATATCTCCAGTAAGAGACAATCTAACCACTACCCTTTGACATTCAATGTTGTTGTGATCACTGAATCTGCCACAATCAACATCCGGTGGGGGGTGGGGGGTGGGGGTTAACCATTCACCAGAAAATCAATTGGACTCACCACATAAACACACTGGCTACAACAGCAGATAAGAAATACCGCCTTGAGAACTCACCTCCTGACTCTCCAAAGCCTTTCCACCATCGACAAGCCACAAGTCAGGAGTGTGATGGAATACTCTTCACTTGCCTGGATGGGTACATCTCCAAAGTTTGACACCATCAAGACAAAGCAGCCCACTTGATTGGCACCACATCCACAATCATTCATTCACTCCACCACCGACGCTCAGTGGTATCAATGTGTACTACCTGTATCTGCAAGATACAGTGCAGAAATTCACCAAAGATCCTTAGATATCACCTTCCAAACCCATGACCACTTCCATCTCGAAAAACAAGGGCAGCAGATAGAAAGGAGAAAGTGAGGACTGCAACATCAATTCTCCTGCTCCTCGGATGCTGCCTGACTTGCTGTGCTTTTCCTGTACCACACTCATGACAGCAAATATATAGGTACATCACCATTTGCAGGTTCCCCTCCATTTCACACACCATCCTAACATGGAAATATATTACTGTTCCTTACTGCGGCTGGGTCACAATCCTGGAATTCCCTCCCGAAAGGTATTTTGGGTCGATCTACAACATGCGGACTGCAGCGTTTCAAGAAGGTAGCTCACCAACACCTTCTCAACAACAGCTGGGGAAAGGCAATAAAATGCTGGCCCTCCAGAAATGTCCATTTTCCCATGAGTGAATTTAAAAAAAAAAAGTCTGGCAGCATCTGTGAAGAGAAAGCAGAATTGACATTTTTGGTTCAGTGACCCTTCTTCAGAACTGCCAATTAAGAACTAATAAAGAAGAGTCATTGGACCTGAAAATTAACTCTGCTTTCTCTCCACAGATGTTGCCAGACCTGCTGAGTTTGTTTGAGCAATTTCTGTATTGTGTTTTTGATTTCCAGCATCTGCAGCTTTTGGGTTTCTTTTTGCTTATCATGTATCGTACTTTGATAAAAGGCTCAGCCGGCTGCACAGGAGACCACGGTGGATGAGTGTGATCTATATAATTGCCAATGTAAATACCTTAAAACATTTTGCTGTAAACATTTTGTACTTGTGTATATGGATTTAGAATTTTCCTGAGAGCCAGATTTTTTCATTTAGTTCAATCAGTAAATAATAGAAAATCTGGAGCACTTTCAACGCTCTAGTGTGAAAATAGAAATGACTTCAGAATTCTTGATGTTTCAAATGATTCCGATTTTCCACATTGACCTTCTGATCCATGGTATCTTTCTCTGAGTAGCTCTTGTTAATATTGTATATGGTGGTGTAATTTTCGGAATACTAATGACAGCAGTGTGCAATGGTGACTTGTGAGTTTGAATATTTGATGCACCATGATTTGGCGATGTCAAGCATTTCCAGACGTCAGGAGTGAAATAAATGATGGAAAATCATCAATCAATACCGCATCTTGTGGAAGATTTCCAAGTAACATTATTGAAGGTTTAGGAAAAATTTAGCTGTGCTCATGATTGCTGCTCCTGAAGAGTGTGGATAGGGGAAAAACTCTTTGAGAAAGGAGAGAATTTCACCATTTGTAAGAAAAAGACATATTAATCTCTCTTGCTCTATCTGCAGCTCAAAGTATCGTATAGATTGGACCACTGATGCTACCTCACTGATTGGTGAAGAACTGGTGGTTGAGGTCTTGGACCACCTCCCTCTAACTACCCACAACTTTGTAAGTACTTCAACTTACTTTTGAGTTCAGTTTGCACACTCTTTAATAGCATTGCCAATTGAAATAGTTTTCATTTTTATCTTGTTCAAAGGTCCGCAAAACTTTTCTGAAGTTGGCATTCTGTGATATCTGTCAGAAATTTCTTCTAAATGGCTTTCGGTGTCAGACCTGTGGCTACAAGTTTCATGAGCACTGTAGCACCAAAGTGCCTACAATGTGTATCGACTGGAGTAACGTGAGGTACTTGTGAGAACTTTTGAAATGTTAAGTGGTTCTTCAGGTTGAACCTCTCTTGTGAGGTGGAAAGCTGTGAAGATAATACCTTTCTTTATATACAATTAGATTGTGCCTTGTATATAAGCTCTGCAGAGCTGGTAATAGCTGGGAATATTGAATCAAAACAATTGGCTCTTTGTATAACCTGTAATTTAAATAATAAGGCATTCAACTCACTTCATGATCTTGGGGTCTGAGTCCTGGCTTTGAATGGCATTATGGACTGGATTTTAGATTCTGTCACTGGTGGTTTTGAAACAGGGCTATATCAAATCCAGCCCATGGTCTTCCCACTGTCTACCCAGTTGCCTCTGACCCGTTTGAAACTTTAGTGGAGTTGACGAGACCATGGAAAAAGCTCACCCAACCATAATCAATACTTTACGTGCAGTGGAGGGAGCCAAAGCTGATGTGGGAAGTCAAAAGGGATGGTATCAAACAAGGGGGATACAGGTTCCTGCTTAGTGGGCCTGGACACTTTGGAAGTATGTACAATGTCCCCAAGATGGTGACTGCATTCCATTCCGCCAATTTCTAATCCTTTCCTTCTAGAATCCTGTCCATTATTTCTTTAATCCTGCCCATTTAAACCCTAATCCCAGAACTGGACAAAAATATGTTGCAAGGCAAATGGTGAGGATGATAAACAGAATGGTTCTGAAGAAGGCATTCCGGATTCTAAACATTAATTCTGTTTTTCTCTGCCAGACCTCTGACCTTCTCCAGCATTATCTGATTTAGATTTCTGGCATCTGCAATATTTTGTCTTTTATTTGAATATTGTTTAAATGAGGAAGGACTGCAGAAAGCTACAGCACATAAGGATTTGGGAGTCCTTGTGTATCAATCGCAAATATCTGGTATCCAAATTCAGCAGGGAATAGTGAAGGCAAGTGGAATGTTGGTCTTTACTTCAAAGGAAAATGAGTGTAATGATAAAGAAATCTTGCTAAAACAATACAAGACACAAGTTAGGTCACAGCTGGAATACTGTGGACAGTTTTGGGTGCCGTAGAGGAAGTCCAGAAAAAGTTCACTAGGTTGATCCCAATTATGGAGGGATTGTTTTGTGAATAGAGGTTTATAGAATCATAGATTCCCTACAGTGTGAAAACAGGCCCTTCGGCCCAACAAGTCTACACTGACCCTCCGAAAAGTAATGCACCCAGACCCATTCCCCTACCTTATGAGTAGGCTGAGCTTGTAATTATTAGAGTGTAGAAAAATGAGAGACAACTTTATTGAAACTTATAAGATTTTTATGGACTTAACAGGTTGGCTGCGGAGAGATTACTTCCCCTTGTGGGACAGCTAGGACTAGACGGAATAATCCCAGATTAGGGGGATGCCCATTTAGGACAGAGATTAGGAGGGTTGTGAATCTGTGGAATCCTTTGTCATAGGGGGCTGTAGAGGTGAGCTTTTTAACCTTGATAGTCGGATCTTCACACGGTAAGGGAATCAAGGTTTAATGGGAAGAGACAGGAATTGAGTGGAGTTGAGGATTATCAGATCAGTCATGAATGGTGGAGTAGACTCAGTTGGCTGAATGGCCTACTACTGCTCCCATGATTTCTGGTGTTATGGTCTCTTGAAATACCTTAGTCCCTGCATGAGCAGGCGGAGATGGAGCCTGCCGAGTGTGTGAGATGTGACGGTTGGAGGGCCTTAGCATTTTTATTGTTACTGAGATGAAGTCCCACAGCACTGAGATGGACCTTTTTAAATATCCTACCTCAGGATCTACTGTGGCTATGTCCAGACTTTTCCTAGGTTAGTTGGCCTAACTTATCCAGCACTCATCCTTGTCAATGAAGATCTCATTCTTGTGGACATTCTCCTTATTTGCTGAATCTTGCCCCCATCTTGAGGGTGAAAAGCTGGGTCATAGTCTGTTAATACCACACTTCAGCAGACATTTGATTATCCTCTCCTAATCCTCCTGCAGCTTACCTTTCTTACCCATTGTAAAGGAAAGAAAGAGTTGATGTATTGTGACCATTATTTAGCCCCTTTGCCACAGAGTACTGCAATCCTGTGTTCCAAATACAAGGGACTCATGGCTGTGTTGGCCCTTCTAGTGACTTTATCTCAAAAGACTGCTGTTTTTAAGCCATCTCTCTTTATTTTTTTCATGGGAAATGCATTTCTTTCTTGAAATAGATATGTGATAGTTTTGTAATTTATCTTGTATTCAGGGACATCTTTTTTAATTAGTTGCTGTAAATAAATTAGGTTTTCTATTGAATTCTTTTTAGCACATTTTTCTATTTTCTGTCAGAGCTTATCAAGCAACCACACCAAACTCCAAACTCTTCTCCACTTCTGATGGGGTAGTGCCATCTATTAGACAAATGACTACACGGCGAGTACGTGAGTCTTTTTCTCGACTTCCTGAGAGGTAAGTGAAAAGCACTAAAGTGATTTCAAAGGAGAATATTTAAATAGGCTTGTTGTCTACTTCCTTGACAGTTCTTAGCATGTGCTTGTTCTCATTTTCAGCTTGCAGTACAGGCATTCCACCTCCCATGCCTTCAACTGTCCCATGCCTTTCTCGTCTACTGAAGGTCAGCTCTGCCAGCGGCAAAGGTCTTCATCCACTCCCAATGTTCACATGTCCAGCACCACCATGCCGATTGATAATAGCATTATTGAGGTATAAGAATTCTTATTCTTGTTCCTTTGATGGAACTCCCTGAACTTGCATGTCTGAAAAAACAAGAGTAGCTGCTTTGAACTTTTATAAGCTACTCTTGGCTGTGGTTAGTAGATTTTATTTTCATATGTCACTAAAAATAATTAATCAGTTAATTTTCACACATTTTATTAGTAATAGTTCCCCATATTGTCCACTTTATTAGAAATACTTGCTCTATTTTTCAAAGTTTTTGCAGCCATTGTACCATCATAGCTTGAGCGCCAGGGGAAATTGTTCCCAAATACTTTAAGCACAAAAGATGCAAAGGGCTGTCTAAGATAACGTCTTACAATAGGAACGCTTAAAGAGAAAGTGTGGTAGAAATTTGAAACTATTTTTCATGATTGTTATATCAATTGTAAGTTTTAGATCTGAGATTGATAGCTTTTTGTATGCAAAGGTGTTTAAGGGATATAGGACAAAAGTCAGGTATGTAAATCATGATCTCACTGAATAGCCTAACGGGCTCAAGGCCCTAATGGCCATTTCTGTTCCTATGTCTTAAATTGGAATGCCAGTTTCGCATATGACACCATTTTGGTAAAAGAGTTGAAAGGCAACTCTAGAAAAAACCCTGCTGGATGCTAATGCTCATTAAAGAGGGTTGTACAGTATTTTGGTGCCTAGCAATTTCACAGTTGCCCTTTCTTAACAGCAACCAGCTATTTAGGACTAAACTGTTATTGATATTGGTAAGGTATTTTATGATTACTGTTGCTGGAACTGTGGAAAAAATGCATCTGAAACACCAGTGGGTGTATTTCTGGGGCACTATCAAAGATTCACCAATACTCAACCAAGATTAATTCCAACATCTCTCAGGATTTTGCCTAAAAAGAGTAAGTGCTGTGTGACTTCAGCTAATTGGACACCTAATGAGTCATCAAGAGAAAGGGAGTGCTTGGCCATGAACATTTCGCTGAGGGATTCCATTGGTTTCGATGAGGAATGGGAACAGGACTTGAGTTGAGGTACCAACTACTGGAAAAGAGTGGAACAGAAGGACATGTTCGTGCCTCTCATCATCTCCCTAAACCACTGCAGGTATAGACATGTCTTGTCCTGCACAAAGATCATCAGTTCCATATCTGATAACCCATGTGCCATCTCCCTCCATCACTGATCTTATCACCAACATCTACCATGTACCAGCAAAGCATTCTTCAGTTGATGGTAGTTACAAGGTTGTCATTGTAGTAGCTTTTTATTTATTCTTGGTTTTATTTTATTGAGTTCAAATTTTATCATTTCTCATAGTAGGATTTGAACCCATGTCCTCAGTATATTAAACCAGGGTTCTGGACTTTTAGTCCAGTGGCATTACCACTTGGGTCAAGTCTTTCCTCATCTTTTCATTCTTCGTCTACCCCAAAGTTATTTTATGGTACTTCATGAACCATGAACATTTGACCATGAATGACTTATCCTGTAGTTTCACCTTGTCCAAGTCTCTTTGGTCTGAGGCATCAGTCTCCAACAGCATTCATTACTCTCTTGAAGGATATAGAGGATGCATGGGGTTTGTATTTCATCATTGCTTGGGAGGATGAATGGAGTGGGATTGCTTTTGCTTGTAGACAAGGATACTTCTGTACCTCTGCCAGGAAGAAAATGTGTGTTGTCATAAATGGGAGACAATATTTTTACTTCCAAATTTAGAAAATGTTTCTCTACAGCAGTATGGGCAGCAGAGTGGATGGCAAGTTGGATGACTTCCTCATATGTGTATGTCATTTTTTTTTAAAAGCTCACTTTCTTTCTTCAGGTGGTCTGTACTCTTGGCAAGGTTTGCTTCTCCTAGGTAACATTGTGTGAATCTAAAGGAATATTTTTTAGACATTAGGTCATGCCTATATTCTGATGGTGATTGGGGAGGTTGAGCATACTGAGTAAATATGAAATGCACTATAATCTCCCAAGGAAAACGATTTCAGGTTCTGGTGAAATTGCAGCAGCAGGTGTGAGAGGACACTTTTTAGGTGGGTGGAGTTAATGCTTTGGACCGTAAATCAACTGAAAAGGCATCCTATTAATCATGAGTCCTTTTGAGAACCATCCTCCGCTGTGCCATTCCCAATGAACCAGCATTGCTCCATGGTGTCACAACCCAATGAGATCCCATGAGGTCTAGGAACCACAAAAAATCATGGGCTGCTTTGTATTTTGTGATGTCTGAGATATGGAACAAAAGAGAGAGAGAGATGCAACCCTTGTGGATTTGGGCAACAGTCTCAAGAACAGAGCCTCTATTTTCCTAGCTCAAGGTGACAGGTTTCTCATGCTACTGTGATTAATATGGTTGTGATCCAATATCTTTGTAGGAAAGCTGACTATTGTGCATGGCTGGTGAACTGAAATGTGTTAAGTGTGCCAGGCATGCACACTATTTCCATTCGCATGGGTGTTTGGCTACAACAAATTGTTCTCTGGAGCCACACATCTTGGATTACTCCACTGGGGTATGCTGGTATGAGAGGAAAGCAGGAGAGTTTAAAACAAAAATGGCATGTTTAGAAGGGATATTTTGTAGTACGTTTGGGGGGATAAACTGCAAAGAGAATGATGACTGTGTGCATCAATGCACTGCATTCACAGATCTCTTCAGTATGGCAGAATGGCACAAGACAATACTGCAGTTCTGGCCAAGGTACAACTGTGGAGGAACTGGTGCAGAGGGATTGAGCAGCAGCAACAGCAGGCACAGACTGCAGAAGAGTTTGTAGAACTGCAAAATCCAGGCAACCAGGGCACATGGTGACAAAGAGCATTGAGCAGAAACTGAATCTATCAGCAGAGGCAAGAACATCCTGTTCCAATATTTCCACCGTTGTAGTCACACAAGAACATATGTGCATATATAGAGAGCTGAAAACTGCGTGATACCTGAGGAAATGTGACTATCCCTCAAGGGGAAGTGACATGAAGTTACAGGCTTGCTTCCAGACTTAAACCCAGAACGAAAGAATATGCCCAAAGCCATTTCCTTTTATAATCTTTTGGATTATTTATTTGAATACATGGAATGAAAATTGCATTGAAAATTGAAATGTTTTCATGACCGTTTCCATTAACTCTGTGAATATTGGAAATTTCATATATACATATATCTGCCACTTTTTACATCTTGACCAACTATGGTTTCTTCAGTTGTTATTTATTTGTCAAGCAATTTGTTGTAGAAAAGCATTAATAGTCATACAAATCCTGAAATCTAACACTTCTCTGGAAAATTTGCAAAGGTATTGTTCACTTTTCAAGGTTTATAGTTTCAGTGGAAGGGGGTGCAGTTAAATTGTTTCAAGTCTGGGTGATACCAGAGTCTTCTCTGAATTTGAAATGTAGTTCAGAAAATTTATTGCAGATTGCTTAACAAGGCAAAAAGTGCTTTCAAAATGATAAAAGCCAAAGCAACTAGATTGCTTATTGCTCCTGTTAGTTTTAGAATTGTTACTTATGGGTTTGTCATCAGCCTGTTATCAGCAAAGATGATTGATTAATTTTGAGTGTCAACCACAAAATGCATCAACAGGTTAGCATTACAATGGCATTATGACCTTTTGAACAAGAATTCATGAAGTTAGACATATTCTAACAGTCAGGTATACAAGGCAGACACAGTAAAGGAAGCAAAGAATGTGTTCTGGATAGGAAACTTGAATTTCCATGAACAAGCATGTCCAGGGACAGCAGCACTGTTCACCAAGTTGGCTGAGTCCTGAAGGACCTGTCTGTCAAACTGAAGCAACTAGAGTTGACCACGTCTTTGCCAGTCTGCTTGTGATAGATGCATCTATGTGTGACTGTATTGCTTGGAGTGAACAGCACATAGTCTTTGCAAACTCAGAGTCCCCTCTTAATTTTGAGATTAGACCCTATTGTTTTGGAAGGCACAATCAGAGGACCAACTCTGACCAATGAAGAATGTAGAAGAGCTTCCCAGAAAACAACATTGAGCACACTAAAAATAAGTTGCCAATCTGGGGAAGTTGCACTACAAAATTGCATGCATGTTAAATAACAGAAGTAGCCTGCAACTGACAGAGTTAAGCATTTCCAAAGCTCCTGTCACATGAAATTGATTGATGTTGGACAATTAAATAACTAATAGGAATGGAATGTCCCAAGAAAACCTTCATACTCAATGATGGTGGAGCCCAGCATATGAATGCAGACCATAGGCTGAAGGGTTGGCAAGTACTTTCAGCCAGGCATGCCAAGTGGATATTTCACTTTTGTTTCCACTGAGCTCCCATCATTAGACCTCCCTTTGTTCAACTAATTGACTTATTCTGTGCTATCAATAAGTGACTATTGGTATTGCATTCAGTAAAGGCACTCAACAACATTTTGGCTGTGGTGCTGAATGTTGTGCTACAAAACCAGCTGCAGGTCTAGCAAAACTATTCCAGTACAACATTCAATATCTGCATCTACCTGACTAAGGTGAGAAAACACACAGATGCATCTGAAAGCTTTTGGAAGGTGTTGTTGAAAATGCTATCAAACAGTACTCACTTTCCAGTAACATGCACACTGATGCCCAATGTTCATATTGTCAGGATCATTTGGCTCAGACATTCTTAATGCCTTGGATCGAGCATGTACAAAAGTGCTGACTGTCAGAAATAAAGTGAAAATGATTGTACTTGACGCTAAGACGACATTTTCTCAATGTAGCATTGGAGAACTCTTTAGAAATTGAACTCAGTGGGATTTGGAGGCTGGTGGGTACGTTTCCTCGAGTCAAACCTAGCACAGATAGTGTTGTGGTTATTATGTACCAATTGTTCTTAGCCCCAGAACATGCCTCCAGAAATTCCTCAGGGATTTGACCTAGGCCCACCCTTCTTCAGCTGCTTCATCAATAACCTTGTCACTGTCATTGGTTAGAAGTGTTGTTTTCATTCTTACATGGCATGGATAGGGAATTGGCTGTCTTGTAGAAGGCAGAGGCTGTGAATAAAGGACTCTTCCAGGATTGCAGCTGATTACTAAGTAGTGGAGTTCCACAGGGGTCAGTGTTGGGACAACTGTTTTTAAAATTCATTCACGAGATGAGGACCTTAGTGGCTGAGCTAGCATTTATTATTCATCCATAATTGCCCAGAGGGCAGTTAAGAGTCAGCTAGATTGCTGTGGGTCTGGAGTCAAATGTAGGCCAGACCCAGTAAGGATGGCATTTTCCTTCCCTAAAGGGAATTTGTGAACCCGATGGTTTTTTTTTTTAACAATCAGGAAAGGAGTAATGGTCTCCTAGACTCTTAATTCCATATTTTCACTGAATTGTATTCAACTATATACCGTGGCAAGACTCGTCCCCAGAACATTACACAGGTTTCTGGATTAACAGTCCAAGGAGAATACCACTCGGCCCATCCGCTCTCCCCATTCACATTATACATTAACTATCTGGATGAATGAAATGAGGACATTGCTGCTAAAATTACAGATGACACAGATAGGTGGAGAGTTCAGTAGTGTTGAGGAAGCGGGAAGGCTGCAGAAGGACTTGGGCAAACTAGGAGAGTGGGCAAAGGAATGGCATATGGAATACATTGTGAAAAAGTGTGATGTTATGCACGTTGATAGGAAGAAGAGGCATAGTCTATCTATATGATAAGGAAGGCTTCAGAAATCTGAAGCACTAAGGGACTTGGTAGTCCTAGCTCAAGAGTTGGCAATTAGGAAGGCAGATGTTAGCACTCATTTTGAGGGCTAGAATACAAGAGCAGAAATGTACTTCTGAGGCTGTATAAGGCTCTGCTCAGGCCACAATTAGAATACTGTGAGCAGGTTTGAGCCTGTATCTGAGGAAGGTAGTGCTAGCCTTGGAGGAGGTCCAAAGGAGACTTACAAGAATGATTCTGGGAGTGAAGGACTTGTCATATGACAGGCAGTTCAGGACTGTTGGCCTGTATGCTGGGAAGTTGAGAAGGACGAGGGGAATCTCATTAAAACTCAGAATACTGAGAGGCCTAGATAAAGTGGACATGGAGAAGATGTTTCCACTAGTAGGGGAGACTAGGAACTTAGGGCAATGCCTCAGAGTGAAGGTATGGCTCTTTAGAGCTGAGATGAGGAATTTCTTCAGCCAGAGGATAGTTAATGTTTAGAACTCATTGCCGCAGAAGGCTGTAGAGGTCAAGTCATTGAGTGTATTTAACACCAAGATAGGCGTTCTTGATTAGCAAGAGGATCAAAGGGTTACATGGAGAAAGGAAGAGAATGGGGTTGAGAACCATCTCCACTTCCCAGTACAAATTTATTTTCCAAACTCTGTTAAAGCAGTTACTTTGAAATACTGATCATTCATATATTCACTTGTGTGGGTTTATTGTCTACAAATTTGTTATTTTTATCTTTAACATGTGAACTTCTCATAAAGGTGTAATTCAAGCAGGAGATGCAAGGTTTCTTCATGTCTAACTGGTTTCAGTTCCTTTTGATTAAAGATGTTACTTAAGTTTAGACTGATTTTAGACTCCAATAAGCTAAATGCATTAATTAATTTTTTTTTCAATTCTTTACATATTTATTGTGGTGATAGTCAAATAATATATTTGTTTACTTTTACAGGATGTAATTAGAAGTCACACTCAAAGAGGTAATTTGATAATTATTTTTATTTTCTTTCTAATGCCACTGCCTGATTTTCACTGACTGATGTTAGAGAGGTTGGAGCTTTATGCCAAAGTGCTTTGAGCAGACATGCTGGAATGATACACACTTGATTCACGCCATCCTTTTCATGTGGGAATGTTTCAAAAAGAGTGGTGTGTAATCAGAGTGGTTGCTGACTGCAAGTTAATGTATCATTCCCTTTACATTTTCCATACAGTACATTTTACCCTCCCTCACATTTTTAAAAATTTGTTCACTCTGGTGTCTGATAAGCATGAAAATTCACTTCTGTGCTGAAGTCTTCAAACTAAGTTACTGTGAAATAAGTTACTGAGTTACTGAGTACACATTTTCTTAATTATGACCAAGGAGTTTTGGTTCAGTTGACAATGGCAAAGGCTTAAGGATTCCCAAAGTGTGGGCAGAGTTACTCCTTTATTTTGATTAAATATATTTCAGATAGCTTGCCAGCAAAGATAGGATGACTTTGCCTCTATAGCATTGATGTGCAAGGTTAATGCATCTAAGTTGGAGGCAACTCAACCTCCATCTGATGAGGTTTATGTATAGGTGAGAGAGTCTTAACTAAACATTATTAGTGTCCTCGACTACTTGGAACTTCCTGGTTCAAGTATTTGATTGTTAGTTTGTCAGAGAGGGTTGTCCTGGTTCCTCTTTTCTATCATCAGCAAGTCAACTTGGAGCCGAAAGAAACTTCAGAAGACTCCCCTCCAAGAAGTGTAGTCAATGATTGCATAATGGACAATAGGGGTTATGTGTTGACAAATAATTTTTAGTTGGGATTTTTACATAAAGTGTTACGGTATTTCAAACTTGCGAGAATGAAAATCCAAAATTATTTATGGGTCAGCTGAAACACTTTTCTTTTTTAAAAAAATGAAGCCCAGTAAGAACTGTAAACCAATGTTTATGTTTTCTTCAGTTCCTGCACCAGCACTGTCGAATAGTCCGCCCAGTTTAAGTCCAACACGTGAATCTAAGCAGAAGTCTCCAGTTCAAACTCACAAAGATAGAAGGCCATCAGTGACATCAGAAGGAATAAAGAAGATTGTAAGTCAAAGGAAACTGGTGAAGCACATTTAGACCTGTCACATATTGCTTATAACTTTGGATTTGGGAGTCTTTGGGATGTACATAAGTGAAAATATTTTAGTGGATCACTGCATTCTTGGAATAGTTATATCAAGCAGTTGCACTCTTTTATAGTTCTGCTGGTACTTTAACAGACATTCTCCCCATAAATCTAGAAACTACCTTTTCTCAATTTATGCTCTGGCCCAGAAGTTTCTGACCAAGAGTTTCTAGAAGATGAGAAATAATAGCATTTAAAAAAAGAATTGATGGTGTAAGCAGTACACTTGCTTTCCCTTTCCCTTTCAAGTTTTTACTTTTCACTAGCTTCTCTTGTTGATGATGTTAGCTCTCCTAGGGTATGATTGCAAGCCATCCTCTATTTTCAATGTGAGTGTTATTCATGAGTGAGCTTTGGCAGGGAGTGTTTCTAGGTGGCCTTATAATGATGGACGCTGCAGTTGAATTGCAATCCTAACTCTCTCACACCTATTCAAACTCTAACAGTGGTAATTTCTGGATATTAACCTCTACTTACCAATGCTAGAAGGTCCTTCTTTCCTTAGTCAATTAATGCTGAACCCATTTTTACTCAACTCAGCTGAGGTCACTAACTCAGCAGCTTTGACATGGAATGGATTGAGGTAGCCCTTACAAACATATTGTCCATCATTTTGTTTGCAGAATTGTATTTGAATAACTTGAGAGTTAAACCCTAATGACATTTCAGAAGGTTAATGGAGTATGATTTTTGATCAATTAATGATTTCTGTCAGGAAAATGAGTGATTACATTTTTATTTTCTAAAATATTTTATGCCATTGTTTGATGCCTGTTATAGCGTCCACGTGTTCAAAGAGATTCCAGTTACTATTGGGAAATAAAAGGAGAGGAAGTTGTATTATTAAAACGAATAGGCTCTGGATCCTTTGGAACTGTGTTCAAAGGGAAATGGCATGGTAAGGAGCTTATAATTCTTTTTTTCTATATCCATCCAACATCTTACTGTTGTTACGTTTTTTTGTTTTATAAAGTCTACGATTTGGATCATAACAAATCTTGAACTACACGGGTGTACCTACATAGCATTCACATATTGGAACACTGTATTTTTATCCGTCAAATATGTAACTCTGGAAGAAAATCCATCTGATTTTCTAAACTTGTTGAGGTATCCATTTGGAAAGGTATTTTGCCCTTTGTGAATACCTTGGTAAAATTTCTTTTTCCATTGAAGTTTATATATTAATCAAAATATAAATATGAAGGTTGTTCGGGTTAGGGAATAAGCTATTCCCATTGTGGACATCAAGCACTCCAAGTTCAGCTGGAGCATAGCTATGTGCAAAGCTTGCTGTACCTTTACCTAGCAAAGAGCCTTAACCTGAATTTCCTAAAAACATGCTTTATAGAAGCAGTGGGATATTTTTCCTATTGATCTACCTGCCACCTTTCTGATTGAGTTTGACCAATTTTTAACTTCCTATTCTCAGGAAGTCGGCAGTGAGGGTGAGACCAGACATTTATTGGCCAAATCTCATTCCCCAGCCAAGGTGGTGTTTGTCTGAATTTCTTTCGTTATTACTATTTCATCCAAAAGAAAGAAAGAAAATTGGAGGGCGTGCTAGACCAGGGGACACATCTATGCAGCTTAGCACTCAATTATAGATAGAAAAAGACGAGACCTGGGAGTAATTGATTGCCATTCTATCCACCAAAGTTCATTCCCTTCACCACTGATGCATGGTGGCAGCAGTATGTACAGTCCGCAAGGTGCTCTGTCAGCAACACACCAAGGCTCCTCTGACAGCAGCTTCCAAACCTGCCAACCTCAGAAGGTCCAAGCCAGCAGGTGCAAGGGACATTGCTGGCTGCAATTTCTCTCCAGGTCACACACATCCTCATTTGAAAGTATATCACCATTTCTTCACTGTCACTGGGACAAGATCCTGGAGCTCCCTTCCGAAAGTCCTGTGGATGGTCCCACAACACAAGGACTGCAACAGTATAAGAAGACAGCTCACCACTGTCTTTTCCAAGGCATTTAGGGATGGGCAATAAGCCTGATCCAACCAGTGATATGCATGTCCCGCAAATGCAGAACAAAACAAAAAGTCTTGAATCATCTTCATTTGAGTTTGATTTATGGTTGTCATATGTACAAGCTACAGTGAAAAGTTGTTTTGTATGTTATACAGGCAAATCGTACTATACAAAGTGCATCAGGGTAACAGAACATAGTGCAGAATACAGTGTTACAGCTCCAGAAAAGATGCAGAGAAAGAGGTCAACATTAATATTTGAGAGGTCTATTCAAAAGATTGAAATTAACAGGAGAAAGAGATGGTGAATGATATATTGTAATCCGGAAAGAAAAATTATGGGATTGTGAGTGACTCAAAGATTGGTTTTAATGAACATATAGCTCAAGCTCCAAGCTGAATCTTAAAACCACGTTTATCACAGAATTTTATACTTGCTTAATTTTTTTAGGGAAAACATTAGCCTAGAGACAATAGGCTCTGGTTAGTGCAGTGTTTGACTCCTAACCTGCCTGCCATTGCATATGGCATTCTGAAGAAGGGCCGAAACATTAACTCTGCTTTCTCTTCACAGATGCTACTAGAACTGCTGAGTTTTTCCAACAATTTCCAGCAGCTTGTGTCATGTGTATGGGTTTATCCAACGGTTGCAGGTTGATGGCCTAAGTTAGGTCACAATTGTTCATAAAACACTTTGTGAAGTGTTCCTTGTAGTTTACCCTTCCACTTGGCCTTTTGAACATACCTGCTACTGCCTGAACCAACTGAAAAATTGAATTAAATTGATGCCTTTTTTTTTCTATATGTGTTTATCTAGATATCATAAAGCTGGCATTTAGACTTCAACTCAATTCCCCTCTTTTTAAAAAATTTAATAAATAAACACAGTTCCAAATTGACTTTTCCTTGCCTTGCTTGTGGCTTACTGGAGAGAATATGATTTGGAATTGAAAACCTGACCGCAGTGGGTGGGTGTTTGAGAATATGGGTGAATTGGCCTGTCTCTGACTGGTTATTTATACTGCTGATAATAATGAATGGTTTGTTTAGTCTGATTAGCTGAGGAAGTTTGCAAAAGTACCGTAATGGAAATGTAGCAAGTTTGGTCACATATAGCTTCACTTAAATGTGAAAATGCAGAACAGGTCCAGAGTTGGAGCTGAGCACTAATCTGTATTGAAATCTAACTGGATATGCCTCCTTTTCTTTCTAGTATGGCAGCTTTACAGTTTAGAACTGTTTACCAGCTTTGGAAGATTATATCGAAAGAAACCACTGGTTTATTTTGTTTCTACTGCTTTTTTTTGCTGAAGCAGAGCAAAACTAATTACTGCTCTCACTCTGAAGTCCTGCTTTTTTATTTGCTCCAAAAGATTTATTCTCTTAAAAGATGCAATAGTCTCTGCTGCAGTTTCTCCATATAGTAAAGTTTGCCTTTGTGTAGTTTTACCTCTTTTTCTTATGATATTTTCATAACTTTATCTCCTGTCTCTGTCTCAGGAAATTAGGTATTTGAACACTCAGCCAAATACTTCAGCATCTTTCCACTAAGGACATACTTCTGTTTCTTGTTTTTCCTTCCAAGATATATTAATACCTCACACATTTCCACATTGAATTGAACCCTCTGTCTCTTCCACTAACCTGTTTATTTTAAGCATCATATGGGAAATAAGGCACTGGCCAGTGCCAAGGCAGGATGTAGTTTCTTCATCATACAATCCATCTCACTGTTAAACCCTCTGCTGTCATTAGCAAACAAGCTCTTGATGCTGCTTGTACCATTTCTTCAGCGTTGTACCATTTCTTCAGCATTGCTGCAGGTTTCAGGCTGTTTACCCTTACAACTGCATCTGAGGAAAATTTGGTTTTTGCCAAAGCCTTCTGTTATAAGTAAAAACAAAGCCAAGAACTATTTATAGTACTTTCTAAAGAAAGTGGGCAGTTCAACACTTGAAATTTTTATTTTGGATCTGGCATGCAAAGTATTGCTTAGTCCATAGGTTAAAAATGCTGAGGATGATTCTCACTTTGATGACTTGCTTACATCACTGGAAGAGCCAAAGTTAAGAAAAGCATCTGGAAGGTACAAAAGAAACAAAGATCCCTTTTAACAAAGTATTTTTCAAAATTCATAGTTGAAAAGTGTTGTTGGAGATTTTATTTTAATTTTGCATAATACTCAACACACCCTTGATAAGTTAATTCACCCATTTCTCCATAGAACTGCATTTTCCTGATTCCTTGCTGATCTTACTTTGGAGATGGAGAATAATTAAAATTTGTTGATCAGTTTTTCAATTTGTTACTTTTGAATCCAATTTATTTTTCACCAAGGAAGTTGCGGAAACTAAAAAGATTTTACTGACAAAATAATAATGGTCCAAGTATGATGAGATGAACTGAGATATAGACGGCCTTGTATTGGTTTTGCAGTATAACTTTCATTTAAGTGCTCTCTTATTATGTGATGATAATTACTTGGTTAAATTTTAAGTAAATACATATTAACATGGCATAATGACACTGAGATTGAAGATTAAGTTTCAACATCATGATCTGAGACCAAGTAATTTATTTGTTTAAAGTACATAATGTTTGGTCACACAAAGTAATCATTTTATATCAGCAGTCAAAGTAATCATCATCATATTTAAAGGGTTGATCGTGTGGTTCTGTGGTCATTTGAGGCATTTGGGCAAAGCTACAAAGCTGTGCTGTCAGTGGAGAAGCCTGCTTCATTTCCATTCATCAAGGGCATTGTTTGATTTCAGTTTCCCAAAGCTTACATAGGCTCCCTTTTTCTTTTTGATTAATCTTTTGTTATGGACCAGGCCAGACCCCCTCAAAATATTTCAAGAAGGTAATCTAGACCCTAACCTTTTCTTATTTTACAGGCTGATGTGATGTGGGTATTCCAGGTTGTTATGCAACTGGTCAAACCACTCTGCTTTAGGCAAAACAGAATTTATTTAAACACTACAGTTGAAACACGAATAAAAGAAAGCAAAATTTAGAATATCTGAACTATTGGAAAACTTAACTGTCACGATACGTAAACTTAACTAATTAACTATTCCAATACAGGGAGGAGAGAGTGTGGTGTTGGAAAAGCACAGCAGGTCAGGCAGCATCCAAGGAGCAGGAGAATTGACGTTTTGGGCATAAGTCCTTCATCAGGAACATACAGTAACATCCCATAAACACACCCCTTAGCAAAAAGTAAATTCAAACACAGATTCACATAGGCAGGAGGGAACAACTTCCAGAGAGAGATTTCAGAAGAAAATCAGTGGAATTCTTTACTGAAGTTTGCAACTCCCCTGGACTCTCACATCATGTGACTGCCACAGCTAAAAATAAACTACAGTAAAACCTGAAGTGGGTGAACTGGTCACCCCCTTTCCATTGTTAAACTAGACTCTTGGGTACCTCTGCTTTGACGACCTCTCTTCAAAAAAAAAACAAGGGTAAAATAACCTTTTTAAAAGTGACAGCATTGTCAACTTTCAATATCCGTTATCCAAGGTTCCCGAACCTTGCCATCCCTGTCCTCATCAAGTTGTTGTGAACTTGGTATTTCAGGTGATGTAGCTGTAAAAATTCTAAAGGTGACAGATCCAACACCAGAACAACTTCAGGCTTTTCGGAATGAAGTCCAGGTACTAAGGTAAGGAAAATTGAAAGTTATTCCAGTAACTTGAATAATAGTCCTCCCTTAACAATTACTACCAGAAATGAAGATTAACAGATCATTTCTCTCAAAGCTTTATATGAAATAGCAAGCATAAGGTGTGATTTATTTATGAATTATAGAATCCCTACAGTGTGGAAACAGGCCATTCAGCCCAACAAGTCCATACCGACCCTCCGAAGAGTAACCCACCCAGACCCATATCCTAGTACTCTACATTTATCCCTAACTAATGCACCTAACCTGTACATCCCTGAACACTATGGACAATTCAACATGGCTAATTCACCTAATCTGCATATCTTTGCATTGTGGGAGGAAACCAGAACACCAGGAGGAAGCCTACGCAGACATGGGGAGAATGTGGAAACTCCACACAGACTCACCCGAGGCTAGAATTGAACCCAGGTCCCTGGCTCTGTGAGGCAGCAGTGCTAACCACTGGGTCACCGTACCGTCTTATGTGGGTTAATTTACTTGATCATGACTGTTGTAGTATTGGTGCAACAGCTCACCTCAATACAATTAGCCACGGATAAAGAATGGGTCTGGGTGGGTTAATCTTCAGAGGGTCGGTGTGGACTTGTTGGGCCGTAGGGTCTATTTCCACACTGTAGGGAATCTAATCTAATCTAAAACCTGGCTACAGAGGAGAAAAATTGACCATAGTTTGAACTGCGAATTACAAATCTGTGAACAATGATTAATAGGGAATGACCCCTGGTCCAACCAGTCTATCCCCACAATTGCAATACCTTGCATATTACAACATCCTTCACACTCCAACTGAAGCCACGCACCTGAAGGCTAGTTTGCTATAGATATCTGGGAAATCGCCTTTGCACCCATCTAGGCAATTAGACTAGTCCAGGCAATCCGCTGCCCTGAATTCCCTGACTAAGACATGATATGCAAGCCGCATTTGAGGCAATTCAACATGTCAACTTCTCATTACATTAGATGAGAGCCTGTTCTAGAGGTCTTTTACTATCTGGGAAGAGAACCACCTTCCTGTAGCTGAACTAGATCTGACCTTGTACAATATAAAATTTTGGTCAAACTGTAACTGAAACACAAACTGTTTCCGTCACTATCTTAGAAGGTCAATCAGATTATCTCTATATGTACACATGTCTCTAAAGTATAGAATTCCAATGTTTAGCTTATCTTGATAACTTAAAAAAACTGTGTACTAGGAATTAGTCCTGTGACCCACCTGTACAACCTCTTCAAAGCTTCTTAATCATCTCCATTGGAAAAGGTCAGAACTGGATACGTTGCTCTAGGTAAAGCCTGACCAAGATTTTCTGCAGGGCCAACAAACCATGTTCCTGAATACAACCCAGCACCCTGATTTTTCAGTTTCACTGCATTGCTCATGAATCTTCAGGATTGCTTTCCAGAATCTGGAATAGAAATTTGCATGTTAAGAATCAAAATTTTGTCAACTAGCTTTTAGATATTACCATGGTTAACATGTCAAAGGTATGGCTGTCTCAAAAGTTATTCAGCTGAGCAAATAGTCAACACTATTTGAGTGGTGAGGAAATTGGTAAAATAAAAATATAGAATACGTAAAATTCAGTTTTCATTCTTATCAGACATTTTTAATGGCAGGTGTTTTTCTGATTGTAATCTGTTTTCCTGTCACAGAAAGACACGACATGTGAACATCTTATTATTTATGGGCTACATGACCAAGTTTAACTTGGCTATTGTTACCCAGTGGTGTGAAGGCAACAGCCTCTATCAGCATTTACATGTGCAGGAAATAAAGCTGGAGATGTTTCAGCTCATTGACATTGCTCGCCAGACAGCCCAAGGGATGGAGTGAGTACAACTTTATATGATCAGCATTCTGCTATACTGACAAATACTTTCTGATCTTATTGTGTACCTTAAATCAAAATGTTGTTCTGGTGTTATTTAGTTCCACATCTAACTCTTCAGGTGATTCTATTCTTTCAACTACATTTTCTTTAGATATTCTGGTATTTTCATCCCATGTTGTGTTCATTTTATGAAGCTATGCAAATAAATCTGGTCTGAATAGATATCACGCACTGAAAAAGCCCACTGCAACAGTTCTGCTTTAGGCCTAGGGTTTGTACAAATACTTTTAATATCCGTTCTTTTGTTGAAACAGGATTTTTTTGTTGGAATCTTTAATGCCACATGGAGCTAAATTGTGGCTCAGCTGATAGTACTCTCACTACTGAGTGAGACAATTCTCAGTGTATGCCCAGTCAAGATAATTGCAAGACAATATCCTGGCTATCATTTCAGTGCAATAGTGAGGGAGTGCTACAATATTGCTGATGTTATCTTTTGTATGAGAGGCCCTGCCCTTTCTCAGGTGGATATTAAAAATCACGTAGCACCATTTCAAGCAAGAGCAGTGGAGTTCTTTGTGATATTCAAGCTAATGCTTACTACTGCCTCAATATAACTACAGTGGATTATCTGTTATTTGCGGGAATTTATTGTGTGCTTTTAGTTACTGGTTTCTTATGTTAATGAAATGTTATTTGAAACATTTAGCTTTAAGCCATTGGATTATCCTGAAGTTATAAAAGCTACTACATAAACTTCTTATTTAGCTCTGAAACATTAGTTTCATGAGAGCTCGGACCACAAATTGTACCAGTTATATCACTAGTGAATAAACTAGTATTGGAAGGTCTAAGGTACTGCTGGCAAGACAGATAGAACAGAGATTGCAGCTCAGTGATACAAGTGGGCAGTGACTGGACTTGGGAGTCTTCAACAATGATTGTGGATCCCACTAAGTCTCTTGTCATCAGGTCAAACGTTAACAATGAAATCTGCTGATTGCCACCAACTGCTCTCCCTGAGTTTGTCAATTGGTACTTCCCATTTTGAACACCATTTGATAGAAGCACTGAAAGCAGCAAGGGCACAGAATGTACTCCTGGTGGGGCCTGCATGTGTATCAATAGCTATAGTCTCCCTAATTTACTTATTGGTGTGGATCTCTGAGGTCTGTGCACAGCAATGATTTCTAAAACCAGAAGCCAATGCATCAGTGCTGTGTACAGAACATTGGAGTGACAACACTGATCAACAGAGTGACTCAGTAGCACCACTCTTGACTGAATTTGCTGAGTCCTAAGAGACATATGCTAGACTGAGCTTGCAGAAGATTGTGAGAGAATCAATACATACTTCGCTTTGTCCTGACAATCTTCCTGTTGCAGCTGGAGATATCCATGATAGTATTGACAGGCGTGATCTCAGCAGCATCCATTTGGTGATGGAGTCTCATCTTCTCATTGAAGACCTGCTACATTGCAATGTGTAACATCGTCACCATACTAAATGGGATGATTCAGAATACATCCAGTAGCTTAAACTGGGTATCCATGAGCTCTGTGGGTCATTAGCAAAGGAAGACTTAGATTCCACTGTGACCTGCAATCTCATGATGCAGTACATAGAAGAAAGAACATTACAGCGCAGTACAGGCCCTTTGGCTCTCAATGTTGCACCGCCCTGTTAAACCCATCTGAAGCCTATTTAACCTACACTATTCCATTCTCGTCCATATGTCTATCCAAAGATCATTTAAATGCCCATAAAGTTGGCGAGTCCACAACTGTTGCAGACAGTACGTTCCACGCCTCTACTAATCTCTGAGTAAAGTAACTACCTCTGACATCTGTCCTATATCCATCACCCCGCAATTTGATGCTATGGCCCCTCATGCTAGCCATCACCATCCTAGGAAAAAGGCTCTCACTGTCCACCTGATGTAACCCTCTGATTATCTTATATGTCTCAATTAAGTCACTTCTCAACCTTCTCTATAACTAAAACAGCATCAAGTCCCTCAACCTTTCCTCATAAGACTTTCCCTCCATATCAAGCACCATCCTAGTAAATCTCCTCTGAACCCTTTCCAAAGCTTTCACATCCTTCCTATAATGCGGTGATCAGAACTGCACGCAATACTCCAAGTGTGGCTTCATCAGAGTTTTGTACAGCTGTAGCATGACCTCATGGTTCTGAAACTCAATCCCTCAACTAATAAAAGCTCACACACTGTATGCCTTCTTAACAGCCCTATCAACCTGGGTGGCAACTTTGAGGGATCTATGTACATGGACACTGATATCTTTCTGCTCATCTACATTACCAAGAATCTTACCATTCACCCAGTACTCTGCATTCCTGTTACTCCTTCCAAAGTGAATCGACTCACATTTTTCTGCATTAAACTCCATTTGCCACCTCTCAGCCCAGCTCTGCAGCTTCTCTACGTACCTCTGTAACCTACAATATCCTTCAGCATTATCCACAACTGTAGCAACCTTAGTGTCATCTATAAATTTACTAAACCATCCTTCTACGCCCTCATCCAGGTCGTTTGTAAAAATGACAAACAGCAGTGGACCCAAAACAGATCCATTCTGTACACCACTAGTAGCTGAACTCCAGAATTAACATTTCCCATCAACCATCACCCTCTGTCTTCTTTCAGCAAGCCAATTTCTGATCCGCTAAATCGCCCTCAATCCCATGCCTCAGTATTTTGTGCAGTAGCCTACCATGGGGAACCTTATCAATCACCTTACTGAAATCTATATACACTACATCAATGGATTTACCCTCATCCACCTGTTTGGTCACCTTCTCAAAGAATTCAATAAGGTCTATGAGGCATGACGTACCCTTCACAAGACCATGCTGACTATCCCAAATCAACTTATTCCTATTGAGATGATTATAAACCCTATCTCTGATAACCTTGTCCAACACTTTACCCACAACTGAAGTAAGGCTCACTGGTCTATGATTACCAGGGTTGTCTCCACTCCCCTTCTTGAGCAAAAATCCCTCACTCCACCATTCTTATCAAGCCAGGAGAATAACTCTGATTCAATGAAGGGTGCAGGAACAGCACCTGGTGGAACTGAAAATGAGGAGTCAACCTGCTGAAGCTTCAATATTGGGGCCACATGAATGCAACAGTTAGAGCCAAAAGTCCCCAGAGCCAACAAGTCAGATCAAAGATCTGTCATCCAAACATGAATGATGATGAACAATTAAATAACTAACATAAGGAAGAAGTTCCAAAAATTTCCCCTTCCTCAATGAAAACAAATGACTGTAGAAGACAAAGCAGAAATGTTGAAATGTTCTTCAGCTGGAAGTAGATGATCCACCTCTGTCCCTTACAAACAACAGTCTTCAATTTCAGTCTAAGCAATATCAAGAAACAACTAAGCATAAAAACTACAGGCCTCAACAAAATACTGACAGTAGTATTAAAGACTTATGCTCGGCAGTTGACTTGGCTCAAGCCAACAGGCATTAATAAAGTTGAAAAATTGTCCTAGTATCTCCATAACATGCAGAACAAATACAATCTGTCCATTTAACACTCCATCAGCCTATTCTCAATCATCAGCAAAGTGACGTAAGGTGCCAATAACGGAGTCATCTTTTGCTACTTACTGAGACATAGCCTGTTTTCCAGAGGTCAAGTTGGTTCCAGCTGAACTATTTTGCTCCAGATCTCATAACGGCCTCGGTTCCAAAAAGTTGAATTCCACAGGTGATGTGAGAGACTGCCCTTGACATCATGACTGCAAAAGATTGAATGAGGCACCAAGGAGCTGGAATTATACCTGTAACAAAGGAAATATAATTATGGTTGCAGGCTAATTATTTCAGCTCCAGAACATCACTGTAGTAGCTTCTCAGGGCAACATTTAGCTGCTTTTATGATACTGGTTTTATTTTACCTAACTTCTTTAACAATAAATTTCTCTCTGTCATAACTTCTGAAATGGGGATTTTACTGGTGATTGTCCAGTATTCAGTTCCATTTGTAATTGCTCGAATAATGAAGCAGTCTTTACTCGTATACAATAAAATCTTAATGACATACAGAATTGGCCTCCTAAATGGTAAATAACAACTTGTACCTGACAAGAGCCAGGGCAACGATCATTTCTAACATTTAAGTGTCCAACTGCCTTCCATTGGTATTCAATAGTATTACTGCATTGAACCACCCACCATTAATATCCTAGAGAACCACCATTGACTGGAAACATCATGGGACCAACCGTTTACATATCATGAGGACAAGGGTACTTCAGAGTCAGGATGTTTTATAGAATAAACTCTCTTCCTGACTTCCTGCAGCACTGTGGGAATGTCTTGCTTTTCAGACAACAAGGTTGAGGAAGGGCATATTAGCACCTTCTCAAGGCAGTGAGGGATGAAAAATAAATCCTGACCTCGTAAGTGACACTTGCACCCTGTGATGAATGTGAGGGTATCATGAATCCAAAGGAATTATCTTTCTATTTATTTCAGAAATGAGTTAATATTTATGATGAACCTTGGGTCCATTTATGTAGATTCATTAGACAAACTTGCTGAACTTTTCAATGATGCTTATGTATAAAAGAGTAGGATTCATGGAATTAATTGAAAACCATTTTCCAAATTGTAAAATAGTATGACAATGGAAAGTAAATGACTATATCCCTGTTGAGTTCAATTTCTGATTCTTTATATAAAGAATCAAGAGAGAAATGACAATGGTGTAAGAGAATGGAATTCTAGAGTCCCAGGTTGACGAATACAAGTAGAGCATTATCAGTGTAAAAATTCAGAATCTGCATTCTGCTGTTGTTGTACCTATCTACTTTTTAATAACCTCTTTGTATACACTATCTGGAACAATGTTGTGCCTCAGTTTCCAAACTGTAGTTCTAAATATTAGTTTCTGTTACTGAAGAGTTCACTGCTGACCCTGTTGTTTAATTGTATTGCAGTTGAATAAGTGAACACCACTAATCCAGTACAGTGGTTAATTGTGTTTGGTGATAAATAAATTGTTTATTTGAAAAACATCTAACTGCAACTCATAAGGCACTTGTGAGTTGATTGAGTGTTGTCAATAGTACTCTTGTCACTGAAGACTGTTCTGTAATATTAGGCAGGGGCCTGTAGATATCTGACTATATTGGAGACCCATATTTTCAGAAGTTTCGGTCAAATTTGTAATTTGATCAGATTTCTCTTATTTTGTTAACAGTAGGTTATCAGCTCAGATGAACCAAAACTTATAGTAGCTGCAAAAGAACAGAAGAACATTAGAAATAAGAACAGTAGTAGGCAAACAGCCATCAGAGCTTCCAACATTCAATGAGATCGTTACTGATCTTCAACTTCAACCCCATTTTCCTGTACAACATTTGTGCCCCTTGATGTTTTTAATATGCAGAAATACAATGATCTTCATTTGGAATACACTCAGTAACTAAGCCTCCCCAGCCCACTGGTACAGAGAATTCCAAAAATTTGAAAGGGTCTGATGCTTGGCATTCCCTTATTCTAAAACTGTGTTTTAGACTCTCAGCTAGGGGTGCGGCATGGTGGCACAGTGGTTAGCACTGCTGCCTTACAGCACCAGAGACACGGGTTCAATTCCCGCCTCAGGCAACTGTCTGTGTGGAGTTTGCACATTCTCCCTGTGTTTGCGTGGGTTTCCTCCAGGTGCTCCGGTTTCCTCCCACAGTCCAAAAATGTGCAGGTTAGTGAATTGGCCATGCTAAATTGCCCATAGTGTTCGGTGAATGGTAAATGTAGGGGAATGGTTCGGGGTGGGTTGCTGTTCGGAGGGTCGGTGTGGGCTTGTTGTGCCGAAGGGCCTGTTTCCACACTGTAAGTAATCTAATCTAGAGGTAGTATCTTTGCTGCATTTAGGCGAAAGTGAGGACTGCAGATGCTGGAGATTAGAATCTAGATTAGAGTGGTGCTGGAAAAGTGCAGCAGGTCAGGCAGCAACCAAGGAGCAAGACAATCGATGTTTCGGGCAAAAGTACCCTGGCAAGCCCTATAACAAATTTGCATGTTTGAATAAGATCACCTCTCAATCATCTAAACTCCAGACAGTAAAGACCCAATCTCCTTCATATTTCCTCAGAATAGTTCCTTCATCCGAGGAATTAGTTTGATGAAACTTTATTGCATTCCTTCAGTGGCAAGTGTATCTGAAATTGCTTCAGGTGACAGTTCTATCACTATTATATAAAAGTAGCCTTGAAATTCCATGTAGTCAGATGAACTAGAATGACAGAACCTCTACAGTACAGTACGATGCCATTTGGCTCACCAAGGCGAAAGTGAGGACTGCAGATGCTAGAGATTAGAGTCGAGAGTGTGGTGCTGGAAAAGCACAGCAGGTCAGGCAGTATCAGAGGAGCAGGAAAATCAATGTTTTGGGAAAAAACCCTTCATCAGGAATCACCTTTAGCTGCACCAACCCTCTGAAGACCAGACCCCCCCCCCCCCCGCATGGAACTTTTACCATGGCTAATCCACCTAACCTGTGTACCCCTGAACACTCCAAGGCAATTTAGCTTGGTCAATCCACCTAATCTGCACATCTTTTGGACTGTGGGAGGAAACTCAAGCACCTGGCAGAAATCCATGAAGGAATAGGGAGAACATGCAAACTCTACACAGACAGTTACCCAAGATTGGAATTGAACTCGGGTCACTGGCACTGTAAGGCAACAGCACTAACCACTGTGCTATCATGCCACCCCTTTCATACGCTACTTTTATGCAAAGTGTAGTGTGGCCACAAAATATTTAAAATAGAAATTCCTGGCTATTCAAATTGTTCTCCTGTCTTTAAGAGTCTGACTTGCATATAATAGAGGTACTGCTCTGGGGTGCATATATGTATAAATTGTTCAACATGCAGATTGTAGTCTGGGGAAGCAACAGCTAAGTAAGGAACAAAGATTGGTCAAATCAGTTGACTGCTAACTTTATTGGGCTGGATCTATGAGCCCATTTTTAACTCATAATTTATTTCTGTGCCAAGCTATGAGACGGTTTAACAGAGAGAGGTTGTCAGAGAGAGACAAGTAGGCTCAAAGGCCAAGTAAATGGAGAGAAGATGCCTCATTTTTCAGAATCTGCCATGCAAATCCCTCTCCATGAAAGAGCAAAGGGGAAACAATAATGTCCCGTGTCCACAACAGTAAATCTATGAAACAGGCTACTTATACAGGTATTGCAGATTCCAAAAGATACAATGACAGATGCATGGAAAGTATTGCTTAACTTTTTTTGCATTATTTCTGTTGGAGACATAGGTTTACTGATGGGAAGAGAAAAACTACATAAATGGCCAAAGTATCACAGCCTGAACATAACAGCCTGACTGTGTGGTTTGCTTCTTTTACAGTTACTTACATGCAAAGAATATTATCCACAGAGACATGAAATCAAATAATATCCTTTTTTATTTGTTATTTGACCTTTTATTGTTTATTCTTTAGAGGAATTCAGCTGGATGATATACAGCAGAAATAAATGCCAAATTTCGATGAGTGCCAAACATGAGATTTTTCAGGATAGCATCATGAAAAGTAATGGAATTCCCATCCCCATCCACACAAATCAGTTTGCTTTATTTGCAGCTCAGGTTTGAGTCTTGCTTTCTGTAGCATGTTACATTCTCACCTAACTCACTGATATGCACCCTTCTGAATACCCAACTGATGACTAGTTAACAAAGGGCGATGCAGATTACAAGAGTCATTTTAATTGATGGCGTTATGGGCGATGACTAAGTTAGATTCTGAGTTCCCCTGTGTTATTACACAGAAATTTAGTGTCATTCACATTCTTCTTTCTACAGCCAGATTCCTGAATAGGCAGTTTCATACTGATAGGCTACTTAGGACACAATTAGTGATCTTTTCAACATCCTTCATAGGACAATCAATGAAACAAAATTCACTTGATGGAAGAAAGTCCACGAATAGTGCATGCACTCTGGAGTCAGCATTGATTTGTATGGCTGTTTCACATTTTGTGTGACTATACAGTATTCGATTCAAATAGGGAACTTGGTCTGTACAATATAACCAAAATATGTAACTTCTGGGTGATTTCTATTGGGAACAGCCCTGGTTCACTGAGGTGTGTGGGATTAAAATCTAGATAATATGTGGAACAGTAGCAATGTAGCGATTGGATAAGAAAATGATTGAATATTGTTAATTATTTGGCAAATACATAAGACACAATATAGTATTTACAGTGGAGATGATTGTATCAAAGCAGTTGCTTATTAGTGTGGAAAACTTGCAAATCATCAGGTATTTACAAATTTCAGGCTACATGACAAAAGGTCATGTCTGATTGTCTTCTTTATTTCTTTTTAAGTTGCCTGATTGGTTCTTCATTAATTTTTAAGTTTGTTTTGAATTTGTAATAAAATTTGACATCTAGAGTATGATGGATATGTGCTAAGTGTTTTTGATATCATGTCTTTACTTATCTATATTTTTAAGATTTTAAAAAAATTAATGATTCTTATCTGTCACACTTCCTTCTACATCCTCTGGTGTTTGTTACAGTAATGTGATTCTCAAGGTTCATTGCAACAATCAAGAAAGTTTATGAAGCTATAAATTCAGCTGATCAAATCCCCAAATACATTTTGAAATGCTTTTCACCTGCCATTTATCCTTCACTTTCCTGAAGAGTTCAGAATACTATTTTTATTTTCAATATGTTCATTAGCATCTAAGATGTTCATAAGTTTAGAGCTGACACATAGGATGGATTAAGTTATCATTTGATATTTGGCAGCTTCCTTTAACAACAAGTGGAGTTAATCATAGAAGAAAAGTCTGTGTACTGTACCTGTGTTTCTGTGGTACTGTAGATGAATGAGAGAATCATTAAATCATGGCATAGGTGGCTATTCAGAATGCTCATTAAGTCTATGCCACATATTTCAAGGGACAATCTATTTATTTCCAATCTCTGCTTTTTAATACTATCCCTGAACTTTTTTTCTCCTTCATAAGCTTGCCAACTGTCTTTTGAAGGCTACTATTGGATCTGTCCCCACCTTCCTATTGAGCATTGCATTTCAAATCCTGTCCACTTGCTTTAAAAAGATTTTTTGCCAGTTCTTTTGCCGATCATGTTAAATCTGTGTCTTCTGGTTATCAACTCTTTAGCCACTGAAAAGTTTCTCTTTATCTAAACCATTCATCATCTTAAGTGCTGCTGACAAATTTTCCAGTAGTCACCACTAGCTTAAGGTGGACGGTGCCAGCTCTGTGTACCTACCTAGCTACCTGTAATCCTCAACTCCCTAACCTTTCTAGTAAATCTTTTCTCTACTCTGTCCAAAGCATTAATGACCTTTCTAAAGTGTGGTGGCTGAAACTGTACACAGGTGGGGCTGAATTACAACCTCATTGTGCATCCCTAACTTACAGTAAAAAAAAACTGAAGAGAATCTACCCCAAGAAATTCACCCTATCTTCATTCTTCTGTGAAGGTACATGAAAGTTTATAAATGATGGTCCTTTTATGATGAAGCAGCACATGTTCCTGCAATGATGGGAATCGTTCACTTATTTAAAAGCCAGTCCTTATGGGAGGTGATGGCCTAGTGGTTATTACTGTTAATGTTCTAGGGAATTGGGTTTGAATTAACAAAATAACTTAAGAAATAGGACCAGGAGTAGACCATCTGGCCCTTCAACCCTGCTCCTCCATTCAATAAGATCATGGCTGATATTTTCATGGACTCAGCTCCACTTACCTGCGCTCTCACTGTATATCTTAATTCCTTTATTGTGCAAAACAGATCTATCTTAGCTTTAAAACCATTTACTGAAGTAGTATCAACTACATCACGGGGCAAGGAATTCCGTGGATTTACAACACTCTAGGTGAAGAGGTTCCTTCTCAGTTCAGTCCTAAATGTGCTCCCCTTAATTTTGAGGTCATGCCCTCTTGTCCTAGTTTCACCTGCCAGTGGAAACATCCTTTCTACTTATATCTTATCTATTCCCTTCATAAATTTATATGCTTCAATTATCCCTCCTCATTCTTCTAAATTCCAATGAATGTAATCCCAGTCTACTGAGTTTCTCCTCATAAGCCAACCCCGTCAACTCCAGAATCAACCAAGTGAACCTCCTCTGCACTCCCTCTAGTGCCAGTGCATCCTTTCTCAATAAGGAAACCAAAACTGCACACACTACTCCAGGTGTGGCCTCACCAGCACCCTGTATAGTTTTAACATTACCCCCCCTGCTTTTCAACTCAATTCATAGAGTCATAGAGATGTACAGCATGGAAAAAGATCCTTCGGTCCAACCCGTCCATGCCGACCAGATATCCCAATTCTATCTAGTACCACCTGCCAGCACCCGGCCCATATTCCTCCAAACCCTTCCTATTCATATACCCATCCAAATGCCTCTTAAATGTTGCAATTGTACCAGCCTCCATCACATCCTCTGGCAGCTCATTCCATATACGTACCACAATATTTCAACAGTGGCCTAACCAATGTCCTGTACAGCTGCAACATGACCTCCCGACTCCTGTACTCAATACTCTGACCGATAAAGGAAAGCATACCAAATGCCTTCTTCACTATCCTATCTACCTGCGACTCCACTTTCAAGGAGCTATGAACCTGCACTCCAAGGTCTCTTTGTTCAACAACACTCCCTAAGACCTTATCATTAAGTGTATAAGTCCTGCTAAGAATTGCTTTCCCAAAATGCAGCACCTCGCTTTAATCTGAATTAAACTCCATCTGCCACTTGACCCATTGGCCAATCTGATCAAGATCCTGTTGTAATCTGTGGTAACCTTCTTTGCTGTCCACTACACCAATATTCCTTTAGCAATGAAGGACAAAACTCCATTTGCTTTCCTAATTACTTGTTATACCTGCAAACCAACCTTCTGTGATTCATGCACAAGGACACCCAGGTCCCTCTGCATAGCAGCATGCTGTAACGTTTTATCATTCAAGTAATATTCCGTGTTACTATTACTCCTACCAAAATGGATGACTTCACATTTATTAACATTGCATTCCATCTGCCAGACCTTTGCCCACTCACTTAAAGTATCTATGTTCCTCTGCAACGTTTCACAGTCCTCTGCACCCTTTGCTCTGCCACTCATCTTAGTTTCATCTGCAAACTTCAACACACAACACATGGTCCCCAACTCCAAATCATCTATCTAAATTGTGAATAATTGTGGTCCCAACACTGATCCCTGAGGCACACTACCAGTTACTGATTGCCAACCAGAATAGCGTTCATTTATCCTCACTGTTTGCTTCCTGTTAGTCAACCAATCCTCTGTCCATGCTAATACTTTACCTGGATGCCACGCATCCTTATCTTTTGCAGCAGCCTCTTGTACAGCACCTTGTCGAAGGCCTTTTGAAAATCTAGGTACACCACATCCACTGGGTCCCCATTGTCCACCTTACTTGTAATGTCTTCATGGAATTCCAAAAGATTTGGTAAGCATAGCCTGCCCTCCATAAACCCATGCTGTGTCTGCCCAATGGGACAATTTCTATCTAGATGCTTTGCTATTTCTTCTTTGATACTGGACTCAAGCATCTTCCCCACAAAGAGATTAAGCTAACCAGTCTGTAATTCCCCATCTTTTCTTGACCTCTCTTTTTTAAGCAATGACGAATCATTTGCTGTTTTTCAATCTGCTGGAACTGCCACAGAGTCCAGCGACGTTTAGAAAATTACCACAAGTGCACTTGCTATTTCTCTCACCATTTCTTATTGTACCCTGGCATGCATTCCATCAGGGCCAGGAGACATATCAATTTGTAGGTCCATTAGCTTGCCCAAAGTAGGTCTTCCATAATAATGATTTTTTTCCAGACCTTCACCTACCTTTATCTCTGTCAATTTCTGGCATGTTATTGGTGTTCTCCACTGTGTTCTCCACTGTGAAGACCGATACAAAATACCTGTTCAATGCCTCGGCCATTTCATCATATCCTCTAACTAAATGCCCTTCCCATCCTCTAAAGGACCAATGTTTACTTTAGCCACACTTTTTGTTTTATATGTTTATAGAAACTTTTGCTATCTGTCTTTGTATTCTGTGCTAGTTTTTTCTCATGTTCTACGTTACTTTTCTTTATAGCCCTTTTTGTAGCTTTCTGTTGATCTTTAAAGTTTTCCCAATCTTCTAGTTTCATGCTGTCTTGGCCACTTTGAATGCCTTCTCGTTCACTTTGATAGTCTGCCTTATTTCCTTAGACACCCATGGCAGTGTACCCCTTTTCTTACAGTCCTTTCTTTTCACTTTCTTTTCTGATCACTTTGAAGAATTGCTTTGAAAATCCACCACTGCTCATTAACTGTCCCACTATAAAATATTTGTTTCCAGTCTACTTTAGCCAAGTCCTCCCTCATTCTATTGTAGTCTCCCTTGTTTAAGCATAGGACCCTGGAATTGGATTTTACCTTCACACTCTCGATCTGTATTCTAAATTCAACCATACTGTGATCATTCCTTCCAAGAGGATCCCTGACTATGAGGTTATTAATTATTCCTGTCTCATTAAACAGGACCAGATATAGGATAGCTTGCTCCCTCATCGGTTCCATTACATTCTGTTCAAGAAATCATTTTCGCAGATACATTCAACAAACTCCTCAAAGCTATCCTGAAACTAACTGATTCGACCAGTCGACATGTGGATTAAAATCCTCCATGATAACTGCCGTATCATTTTTACAGGCAGTTATTTGTTTTTTGCCGCCCCAATGTGATGTTATTATTTGCTGACCTATAGTGACTTTTTCTTCTTAGAATTTCTAATTTCCACCCAAATGAATTCAACCTTATTCTTCATAGAAACCTATATTGTCTTTTGGGACCACCCTGATGTCATCCTTGAATATCAGAGCTACACCACCTCCCTTACCTTCCTGTCTGTCCTTCCTAATAGTCTGATACCCCTGAATATGATACCCCAGTTGTGACCATCCTGTAACCATGTCTCCATAATGGCTACTAAATCATATTCATTTGCGATGATTTGTGCCGTTTACTCATCAATCTTGTCACAAATGCTATGAGCATTCACGTAAAGTGCCCTTATGCTATTTTCTTGCCCTCATGATTTTGAACATTTCTAATAATATCTCCTGAATTATCCTTCCTTTTTACTTCTTCCATAGTCTGCCTTGTACTTAAACTCTCCTGCACACAAGCTAACCTGTTGCTTACCTTTTTTTTAACCATCATACTTGCTGTTATTTCTCCCTTGCCCTTCCACCCGACTCACTAGTTTAAAGTCCCAGTGGCCACCCTATTTATCCTTTTCGCTAGAACTCCAGTTCCAGATTGGTTCAGGTGGAACTGTCCTATTGGTACAAATGCCCCGGTTCCAAAACTGATGCCAATACCCCAGGAAACAGAACCCCTCTTTTCCATACCACTCCTGTTTACTTCTCTAATTTTCTTATCCCTAAGCCAAGTAGCACGTGGCTCAGGCAGTAATCCGGATATTATGACCCTTGAGGACCTATTCCTTATTTTCACTCTTAGTGCCTGATACTCCCCAAGCAGGTCCTCCTTCCTAGTCTTGCCTATGTTGTTTGTCCCAAAGTGGACCTCAACAACCGGATCATCCTCCTCCCACTCCAATATCCTTTCAAGCTGGTCAGAGACGTCCTGTGCCCCGGCAGTGGGCAGGCAACACACCATACAGGACTCGCAATCTGGTTTGCAAAGGATACTATCTATCCCCCTAATTACAGAATCCCCTATAACTACCACTAGTCTTTTTGCTCCCCTCTCTTGAATGGCTTTCTGCACCATGGTGCTGTGGTCAGCTGGCTCATTCTCCCCACAGCCCTTTTCCTCCTCCACATAGGGAGCAAGAATCTCATCTGTTGGATAAGGTCATGAGCTGAGGCTCCCTCATTCCTGAATTCAGGATCCCCCTACTTGCCTCACTCTCAGTCACACCCTGTTGTCCCTGATCACTAACTGAATTTGAATTACTTAATCTACCAGGTGTGACTGCCTCCTGAAACAAAGCGTCCAGGTACCTCTTCCCCTCCCGGATGTGCCGCAATGTTTGAAACTCAGATTCCAGATCATCAACTCTGAGCTGGAGTTCCTCCACCAACTAACACTTGCTGCAGATGTGGTCACTGCAGTTCACAATGGGATCAGCCAGCTCCCACATCATACAGCTACAGCACATCACCTGCCCAGCCATCTCGGATTAGTTAATTACTTTATTAATTTAAATAAATTGAGTTAATTAATTTCTAATACTTCTCTACTGTATACTAAATAATAGATAAATGAAAAAAGAAAAACATCCACTGATTCATCCAAAGTTGGAGTGTGATAGTGTCTCTACCTCTAGACCAGGAGGCATGGGTTTATGTCCTGCCTGCTCCAAAGGTGTATAACAACATTAGTCAAGGGTAAATGTAGGGGAATGGGTCTGGATGGGTTGCTCTTCGGTGGGTCGGTGTGGACTTGTTAGGCCGAAGGGCCTGTTTCCACACTGTAGGAATCTAATCTAATCTCTGAACAGGTTGATTAGGAAATATCAAAGGGCTGTTTTTTCCTTTTAATGAGTGTGGGGCGCCGTGATGGCTGGGGTGCATTTTTTCCCCTTGTAATTCCATTTCGATTTAGCCCCTTCCTTCATTTCCTACCTGTCCCTTTTGATTTGTTGTGCTACCCCTGGTTGGCAGTGCTTGTAAACTGTTCATTGTTTAATCTGGCAAACGAGCAATTTGATGGCTGGTGTGCAAAAATAGAGCTAAAGTTCTGCAAGAGGGGCAATGGAATAGTGGAAATGGATTGTTTTTAATTTGCTATTAAGTAATCAAACTAGCAATTTGCTGGTCAGTTTGCAAAGAACAAGGACTGGTCTTCTGTGCCTGAAGCCTGGGTACACCAGAACATAAGAACTGGGAACAGGAATAGGCAATTAAGTTCTTTGAATCTGTTCTACCATTTTACATGATCATGACTGATCTCAGCTTGGCCTCAACTCCACTTTCCTGCTGGCTTTCTATAACCCTTCAACCTGTTACTAATTAAAAATCTGACCATGTCCTCAAATTTATTCAGTGTCTTGGCAACCACTGCACTCTGGGGTAGTGAATTCCACAGATTAATGACCCTTCAAGAGAAGTAATTTCTTCCCATCTCTGATTTAAATCTGCCATATCTTATCCTAAAACTGTGACCTCTCATTCTCGATTGCCCACATGAGGAAACATCCTTTCTATGTCTACTTTGTCATTCCTCTTTAGCATCTTAAATACCTCAATGGTCTTCTCTCATCTTCTAAACTTAATAAGACAAACCCTCCATTTCTGGATCCTAGTAAATCTCCTTTCAATCTCCTTTGAATGCAGCTACATCCTCCCTCAAGTAAGGGGACCAAAACTGTATGCAATTCCCCAGGTATGGTCTCACGAATACCTTGTACAGTTGTAGCAACACTTCCCCCTACTTTTATATCCTATTTCTTTAGCAAGTCATTTGCCACCTGATCCACTGGTCTGTCATGACATATCTGAACAGGTTGATTATAAACATCTAAAATTGGTAGGTCAATTACAGTAGGGAATAAAAGGAAGTTGGTTAGGTAGGGGAGAGAGCAGACTGGAGTTTCTATTGATCTGTGAAATGAGTAAAATTGTGACTGACACCTGCTTTGTTAAATGGATGATTAGCATTTTAAAATTTCCATTTCAAAATTATAAGTTCACATTAAATAACAGGAACAACACTGCAAACCCAGCATGGTATACTGCAATGCCTCCAAAGGGGAGAACTGTAAGTCCAGCTTCCCAAGTTGAGAGCCATTGTTCAATCTAGATATGCGCCTAGGAATTTGCAATGGATAATTAATGAGAAGTGAATCTTAAACCTATTAATATATTATTGAAATACAGAGAATTATTATTTAATTCAAGAGGGACAGGTGTTTATTTGGATTGTGCAACATCCTATAACCTTATTAACTCAATACTCTTGTATGCTTGTGACTAATTTTTAGGTGTTAAACCATTTCAAATATATTTGTTATTTTTGCTGTTCAGCGTTCTGCCCATCTCTGCCACAGCGAGTAGCTATACTCGGAATGAAAACCAAATACATTGTTACAAAGAGCTTTACGGAATATTTCAGACAATTAGGGGCAATATATCGAGATGATTCAGCTTGATATTACCTGGATGCTTGAATGTTAACATTTTAGTGTCAGAATTAGTCCATCAATTTAAAATGGGGAAACAAATGTTAATTGACGGTTAACTAAAATTTAAACTGGACCAAATGTGTTTCTAAACATTACACAGCTAGTTAGTCAAACAAGGAAATTAATGCAGTTTACTATTGATTCATTGACATCTTTATTAGTGAATGAATATTAACAAATAAACAATTCTTGTGGTCATATCCTTACCACTGAACAAGGAGGGCTGATTTCAAATCCCATCTGCTTCAGAGGTGTATAATAACATTGCTGATTAGGTGCATTGAAAATATCCATTTTACCTCTCGACCCAAAGGTCCAGGTTCAAGTCCCAACTGCCCTAGAGCTGTGTCACAATGTGTCTGAACAGGCAAATTGAAAATGATTATTAACAAATAAAGTGAAACTTCACAGACACTTGATAATTTTATAACTGTCTTAGATTACTAAATGCTCTTATTGGTTGTGTTTGTCATCTTTTCATAGATTCTTGTATTGTTATTACAATTATACAGCAAACCATATAATGACTTTTAATTATCATCTTTTTAATATCTGGATTTTTTCATACACTTTAAAAAAACTTCTGAAGATTTGTTTTATTTGTGTGTGATCTGTTCTATCTTAGAAAGCGTGCACACAGTCTTAATTTCTACTGGTACTTATGGTGCTAGAACATTTTTTGGATGTCCATTAAATAGTGAATTCATGAAGGAATCCACTACCTTATATTTACAAAGTGCGAATTGAGGAAAAATTACTTTTACTGTGAAGTTAAAAGAGGAAGTTAAACTAAAGCTTAATCAGTTTTTAACATTTGGACAGAGGTTACTGGAAACAGTTTTGTTTTACCAGCAGTACACTGCTGCTGTCGACAGACATTCTCCTTAACAGAAGCTCAGACATCTTTCTTCATGAAGGCCTCACTGTGAAGATTGGAGATTTTGGCTTAGCAACTGTGAAATCTCGATGGAGTGGGTCCCAACAAGTAGGACAGCCAACGGGTTCCATTCTTTGGATGGTGAGGATGTGCATGCTTTCATTTTCCTTCTAAAGGACAGTGGAATTTTAGAAATTTTAGTTGTGTATGTTGCGATAAATGTCAAAACTGTGGTTTTGTTCAATAGGCTTCTTTCTTATCCCGAGACGATAAAAATCAGATCCATAACCTGAGACTTATAAAGCTTTCATTCAGGAAATGAAAGACCATGTCTGTGTCAAACATTGATTATTAAACAAGGAGTTATAAGGGTCCAATATTGTTTTTGTTAATAATACATAATCATCAAATGTTCTATTCATGATCTTAACAGCAATTTCTGAACCACAGTCAAACAACCTGCCTCCAAACCTGGAACTCCAGTTAGAAAAGGAGCAAATAGGCAAGAAATTGGGATCTCTGCCACCTGGCTGTTTGTACAGCACGAATCAGAATGTCTACTGTTAATTTGGTATTTTATGTACACTACTATATTTGACTGTGAATAATAAGCACTCAGTGCTAAACTTGGTTTTTATCTTATCTAAAGGACACTAGACTTTTTTCTCAAAATACTTTTAATTAGATTCTATTTCTAAATTGAATTATAAATTGACAATACTATTGAAATCTTTGGAAAATTCATTACAGTTGGAGACATGACTATATTGTCATAATATTAACAGACATATAATTTCTTTCCAATCAGAATAACTTTCTGCCTAATCTCAATGCGGTATTTACAGTCCTGTATTGCGAACAGGCAGACTTTGCACCTCTATATTCAAAGATGTAGCCTCCTACATCAGGGTCTGGATGCTGCTTAATGCTACTGAAGAAATGGCAAATGTAACTGAAATTGACTACTTTTTGTAAATTGGACCAATTGACCGCGGTTTAATAGGAAAAAAAACTCTTTGAAACCTTCACCATTAGATTTTTCTTTCTCTCAGCAACCATGTTCTTTCAAATAGAATATTCCAGCTTGTAGACAATAAAGTCTACTTTTCCTCTTCATAACAAAATATTCCATTTTGATGGGTGATGTAAGGAAACGATTATTTTCTTAGAAGTGTTAAGTAAAAATTAAATGGGATGGAGAAACATAGTGATTTGGGAATGCAGATATATTCTTTGTTAAAAGTGGCATTACAGATTTATAAGTCCATAAACTGTGAAGTGTATTTGTTTCATTTATGGAGGAAGAAGGATAGAAGCTTGTTAGATTTAAATGTATTGATTTTGATTGCAGTTTGAACACTGCTGTGTTGATCTGGACCTCCAAACTATGAAAAGGATATTTGTAGCATTAGAGAAAATGCAGAAAAGATTTATAGCATGTTATAATTGAGAACAAAGAACTATGAAAATTAAAGAATGAATAGATCTGATGACCTGTCTTCAAAATGTATGAAGTGGTTTGATATGGCAGACAAGGAGAACAAATGGCACAGACAGGAGATAAGCAAATACAGAATTTAAGAGCGGTAGGTACAAACAGCATGCTGAGAATGTGGAGCTGTTTGCCACATGGATGAAAAAGGTAGCTTTGCTACATTTAAGGGGAATCTTCATGCATTCTTCACAAATCTTGCTTGATGGAGTCAACGCTAGGTGGGTTTGAGTGATGTAAAAAGCTGATCTTGGCCTGCTTAGTGTATATGAACATGTATTGAGCAGGGGGAGAAAGGGTAAATATTCATTCCTAAGGTAAGAAAGCATGAATCAGATTAAGAGTATAGTACTTCAACTGCTGGTTCTCATTTGAAAAGACTTCAACAATTCTTTTGGTCTGTTCTGATTCGCCTTTTCTAGGCAAGATTGGTTGAATTCTTCCTGTAGACCTTAGCTAACTATTCAGATTCGGCAGGTCGTAAATAATGTAGAATCTTTGTTAATATCTCCCATTTTAATTGTTTTCCTTCCTTTCTTACAAACTAAATATACTAGCTCATGTGATATAGTTCAACAATTGGTCATCTTCAACTGCACAATTTATTTTTACATAGTTGAGTGAAAGAATGTTTTCTAAGGTTTACATTTTGTGAAATGTATGAAACTCTTAGTTGAGTCCTTTAACTGGGCAGTGTAACTTATTCCATGGAACTTTCTCAGGCACCCGAGGTCATCCGAATGGAGGAAGTTAATCCATATAGTTTTCAATCTGATGTCTATTCATATGGCATTGTACTATTTGAACTAATGACCGGAGAGCTGCCCTACTCCCATATAAACAATCGAGATCAGGTAAGAAGGAAATATGTTCTAGCATGCAACTCTTTAAAAACAAATAGGTACTTTGGTGTTCACCTCCTTCTTTGCCCAAAACTGTTTTAATATGCTTTCCCTGTCACATACTACGGCAGACTAGTGACTTATTCTGCACCTCTGATTATGGTGCTGCGTAATTAGATGACATTGAGTGGGCATCCAGTCTTGGCTCTTAGTTATTATTCTTCTTCCCCTGCCCTTCATCCCCCAGTAACAAAATGCTTTCTGATGATGACTCAACATGTGATTTTGCAGGGAAATGTAGCAATAATGACCTGCAGTTTGTGGTGCATACGCCATAAATTTTGTTTAATTGTGTTGGAAGTGTACGATTTTAAAGATGTCAAAAGCCTTAAAGATGGCCAGAATTAATGAGTAAATTGCATGGGAATGTCTTTGCTGGGTGTGATCATGTTATCTTCCAGTAGGAGTTCGCAAGTAAAGATCAGAACCATTTGTTCAGGAAGCTTCTGCTCTGGGCAATTGAAACCAATTTCAGAATTCCAGTTGATGTGCTGACTGAAGTTACCTAACTGAGTAGAGACTTAGAAATTATCATTGGAGTCTACCAGTCTGCATGGTTTGGTACTACAACAGGCATTTTACCTCATGGAAATGCATCTGTTTTACCAATTTCCTTGCAAAAAAATTTTTAATTTCAAAGCAACAAAATAATGAACTATTTTGATGCCTTTGCAAATTCAAAGCTGCAATTTTATTATGCTGTGAACCCAAGTTGTAATAAGTTGTAACAAGGATGGACAATAAATTGGACCAGTCAGTAATGCCCACATGCTATGAATGACTAAAACAAATTATAAAATTTGCTGTGTAAGCTACACACATGGAATGTGGGTCTCAATTTTGTGAATGCTGTTCCTGCAACTGCATGTCTCTGCAATGAGACGGAATTTCAAAAACAATAAACCTGGATTTACATAGTACCTTCTCATGTAGGAAAATATCTCAAGGTTTTGGAAGCCCAAGGGGTTTTACTGAGCCCTATAACAATAGATTTAATATCATTTAGAGCTATATGTAAATAAACAAAATAATGCAAATTAATGTACAGAGATATATTGGGTTGCAATTAATTGGAGTTATTATGTGGACATTTGGTTATTGAAATGATCTATCTCTAGAAATAAAATTAGATAAATTGTAACCGATTGGAACAAAACCCTTTTGTGACTACATGGTTAACTGGGCACTGGTAAATCGAAAATGACAGCAAAAGAATTCCACATTGCCACCAGTCATGTAAACAAAACATTAATAAAAGCATAAATATAAAATCAAAATGTACAGATGCTGGAAATCTGAAGTAAAAACAGAAACTGCTCAATTGGTCTGGTAGCACCTACGGAGAGAGAAAAATGGAGCTAATAGGCAGAGTCTTGTGCCCCCTCCATGGTGGGGTCTGAAAGATGATCGGGGTCAGGGTCTATGACAGTCTGGGCCCAATTCTGCTTTTAGTCTGTATGTTGATCCGGTGGGAGAGTAGTGGTTGGGGGGGGTTTCCTGATGAAGGGCTTTTGCCCGAAACGTCGATTTTCCTGCTCCTCGGATGCTGCCTGACCTGCTGTGCTTTTCCAGCACCACTCTGATCTAAACTCTGGTTTCCAACATCTGCAGTCCTCACTTTTGCTGAGTGGTGGTTGGAGTCCCTCCTACTTTCCTGCCTCCACCTTAAGTCCATGGTAAAAAGGGCCAGGAAAGCCGATCTAGCCCGGCTCATATTTGATGATCTGGGGTGGGCAATTAGTGAGCACTGCAGGATCTCATCCCATAGCTGCTCATAATAACCCAGGAGTGAACAGTGGGTTCACAACAAGCAAACATGTCCATGGTAGTTTGTGTGCTTCCAAGTGGTCGCTCATTCAATAACTTTCAGTGCCTGCTTGAGGGAAATGGGAGGTCTATTGCGAGCTAGCCCCTGCCCTTGCCAGCAATGTCCATCCATCTTGCCAGATTGTAGGGGAACTCACCCATTAGGAGATGACTGGCGGTGGTTTAACTTGAGGGTCATTGCTTCTCAGGAAGGGGAGAGGTTGAGCCGATGCAGGAATTCAACCCACACTGTTGGCATCAGTCTGCGTTGTAAACAAGCCGTCCATCAAATTAAGCTAACTGGCTGTAACAATCCTAGGCCTCCTATGCCTTCAAAGTATTGCTCAATAATCAGAGGTTGACAGTTCTTAGGAGGCGAAACTTCTATTCCATGTTGGCCTTAATCACAGTAGATGACCAGCTGTTCAATGCCAGAATGGAAGAAAATATAGCAGGCCTACCCAAAATGAGGTGATGCATTCTCTTGCTGGCTCTCCAGTAGGTGACTGAGGTACTGTTGCCCCCTGACCAGATTTATCCTAATGTATCAGTCTGCTAAACAGTAACCTGAAACTTTCATTCTATTTTACTCTCCACTTCTGCAAAGCCTACTATTTTCAAGATTTTTATCTTTTGCTTTATTTTCAGCACTTTGTTTTTGCAATTAAGCATTTTTTTTGGTAAATATATTTCACATTCTTTCACTCATTGATTAAACACAATTTTAATATTTGTATTTACCTTTGTTTTCATGTGATTAGATTATTTTTATGGTGGGACGAGGATTTTTAACACCTGACCTCAGTAAACTCTACAAAAATTGCCCCAAAACAATGAAGAGACTTGTAGCAAACTGTTTGAACAGAAATAAGGATGATCGACCCCTCTTTCCTCAGGTAAGATTAAAGATATGGAGAGCAGCTGCTGCTTTACTGATAATAGACCAAAGAAATAAGGTGTGCCTCATATTTCTATTTTGTATTGGTTTTAGAGGCAAATAGACAGGTTTGCAAACTTTTCCTCCTGAGCAAACTAAATCAGAAGAGTACATGTAAAGGTTATATCCAACTTGTAATTTGGTGAAATCTTGAGAATTATTTGCTGTTTTAATCATTCAAACACAAGAGAATTATTTGGAGGGAATCCAGAGAAGAATCTCTGCGTTAATCATAGAATCTTGGACTGAATGAACACTGCAATGTAATCTCTTTGATTGAAGAGAGAAGTGTTATAAAATATTGGTGAATAAATCTTTTCCCTGGGGTTGGGGAGTCCAGAACTAGAGGGCATAGGTTTAGGGTGAGAGGGGAAAGATATAAAAGAGACCTAAGGGGCAACTTTTTCACGCAGAGGGTGGTACGTGTATGGAATGAACTGCCAGAGGATGTGGTGGAGGCTGGTACAATTGCAACATTTAAGAGGCATTTGGATGGGTATATGAATAGGAAAGGTTTAGAGGGATTATGGGCCCGGGCACTGGCGGGTGGGTCTAGATTGGGTTGGGATATCTGGTCGGAATGGACAGGTTGGTCTGAAGGGTCTGTTTCCCTGCTGTACATCTCTATGACTCTATGAAATGGTGTAGAAAAGATGAATGCAGTGCTTTACCTCCAAGTAAGCCAAGACAATTTTACAAGATTACATAGGTGAAGAGTAAATTCAGCACTAATATCAGAACTAGCATTAAACAGATTTCCAGAAAGCGTAGGAGTTATTCAACCAAAAAGAACAAAAATCAGAATTCACAAATTGACACAATTATTTAAAGGCATTAAATTAAAATGCACCAACTTAATTGAATGTGATGGCATTATGAGAAAAAAAATTGAGTGCTCTTCTGAATTCTCCTCTTGATTTGTGAAGACCCTTCATGAAACCAGTACCCTTTGAAGAAATGAAAGATGCTGGAAATCAGAAACAAAATAAAAATTGCTAGTAAAGCTCAGCAGGTCTGGAGCATCAAGTCCAATGACCCTTCTTCAGAACAGGTTTTGGAATGTAATCAAAATGTTAACCCTATTTTCTCTTCACAGTTGCTGGCAGACCTGCTAAGTTTCTCCAGCAATTTCTGTCTTTGTTTGTTTCAGACCTCCAGTACCTATAGTTCTTAGTTTTATTATAGGAGTTACTTAAGCTGAATACCTGTATTATCTATTTATTTTGTGATTAGGAAATCATTTAAGCATGGCTCATTGAAATTAAATACTAGTAAGAGTTGGACATGGAAAACACCATGTTGCTAACAAATTATAGAAGCTTGCATATCAAGTACTGGAGAAATGATCAAAATCACAAATCATATTCCTTTTTTTAAACTCTTCTTCCTTCTATCACTCTCAACAAGACAGATTTTATTTCTAGTAAAAACGAGTCTGTACTTATATAGTCCCTTTAAAATAATGAAACATCCCCAGCTGTTTCATTATAAAACTGAATGTACCCAAAGGAGGTAATTTAGGTCAGATATCCAAATGCTTTGTCAAAGAGGTAGGTTTTAAGGAGTGTACTAAGTCAATGTAATGAGGATGAGTAGTGTACAGAGGGAATGTCTAAGCAACTGAAGGCATGACCATTAATTATTGGGAACACAGAATAGATGAAAATTAGAGGACGACAGATGTCTTAGATGATTGTGAAATACAAGATGAAGAGATTTAAATTAGATCAGAATTTTAAAACCGAGTCGTCGCTTGATCTGGTGCCATTGCAGATCAGTGAGCACAGGGAAATGAGGGATCAGGATCTGGTGTGAGTTAAGACATGGGCAACAGTTTTGGATATTCTCAAATTTATGAAGGATAGAACGTGGGAGACCAGCCAGGATTATCTTGGAATAATGGAGTCTGGGCATAGGCAATGCATGAGAGCATCAGCAACAGATGAGCTGAAGTAAGTAATATTTTAAAGGTCAAAATAGCAGTCTTAGGCCAAAAGAGCTCAGAAGCCCATCTCAGTCAAAAATGACACCAAGATTGCAAACAACTAACTTAACCATGAACTCTTACCATGAAGAGGGACTGAGTTGATTCTAGGGAATGGAATTTGGAATGGGGACTGAAAACAATGGTTTCATTCTTCCCAATATTTAATTGGAGAAAGTTTAAACTTAGTATAAATATCAGATAATTTAGCAGTAATTTGGAATCAAGAGAAGTGCTAATGAAGTAGAGCAGGATGTCACTAGTGTACATGTGAAAACTAACACCATGTTTTTGGATGATGCAACCCCCTTGGTGACATGTAGATCAGAAATAGGAAGGAGCCATGGATAGACCCTTTGCAACAACAAAGGTAATGTTAAGGGAACAGGAGGGAAAGCCTAGTGATTCTCAGGCTGAGATGAAATAGGTAGGAAGAGAATCACGTGACACAGTTCCATCTAACTGGATGAGCAGAATGGTGAGGCGTTGGAGGAGAACGGTGTGATCAGTTCAGTCTAAGGCTGCTTTTAGATTACGAAGGATGAGGATGGAAAGTGTATGTCAGTCATGTGGGATGTCACTTTTGACTTTGAGAGCTGTTTCAGTTCTCTGACTTCTTTTTGCAGAATGCTGATTACTGCTGCCTTTTAAAAATCAGTGCTCAATTCTTTCTCCCTTAAATCAGAAAGTGTTTAGAAACACAGCAGGTCAGGCAGCCTCCGTACAATGAGAAACAGAGTTAAAATTTCAAGTCCAATGACTTCTCTGGAACTGCTCTAAAGAAGATTCATTGGACTCAAAAAGCTAAGTCTATTTCTGCCTCCAAAAGATGCTGGCAGACCTGCAAAGTTTTTCCAGCACTTTTTATTTTTATTTTAGATCTCCAGCAGTACTTAATTTTTATTTGTCTAGCTTCCTTTTCTGTATGAAGTGTTGTAATGGAATGGTTACATGTGTTGATTTTGTATTTTATGAACAAATTGAATTTGGACCTCCACGAGTTGAATTTAATTTTAGAAAATACTTTTGGGTATTACATTATTCGTTCAATGTGCTGTAAACTTTACATGTAACAAACATTTTGATTTTAGTTCTGACTTTAAATGTTAGGGATGGGGGTGGCTCTGAGCTTTGCTGGGGATGAGTGTAAATAGCCTTGGGGCACAAGGATTCAATTTCTGTTGTTAATTTGCATTCCCACAGGTAGGCTTGATTGACTGACTCTGCAAGTTTAGGTTTCACCTTATATAATCACTTTGCATTCTGCATCTAGAATTCCAAAAATGCAGGCGATGATTAATAGCATCAAGGTTGAGTAATAATTAGATTATAGAAGAAATGGCATTTCTAACCAAGTTAATTGGACAAAGCATTCCTACAGCACTCAGATGTCACAAAAACTTTCTTAAAAATAATTATTGCAAAGAATCTAATTAAATCCTACTGTGAGAATTTAGCTAAAATGAGTAATAGTTTCTAACCACGATTTTATTTAAATTGCCATTCCTGTAATTTAAGTTAGATAAATTATTTTTTATTCAACATGTTTAGGAGTGCCATTGTTTAATTTGTCTTTTTAAATGAATTTTTTTCTTTCTGAAATCGTTACAGATTTTATCTTCTGTTGAACTATTGCAACATTCATTACCCAAAATCCACCGTAGTGCCTCTGAACCCTCTCTACATAGAGCTGCACACACTGAAGACTTGAATCCATTAACCTTAACGTCAACAAGAGTGGTGGCTTGCTAACTGATCTCGAGTTGAGAGCAATGGAGAAAGCTGTGTCGTTGAATTTCTTTGGGTCATATATGCAACATCCATTCACTTGTAATCAATCCTGATACTGGTATTGTTCAGGTTAACAATACTAACTAGCAAGGTAAAAGTACATCCACATCATTCAATGTGTGGAATCTTGATAAACGTCATGAAGCCTTTTTCAGAGGTGGACAAACTGACTTGTACACCTTGTCTGCAGCTGTTTTACCCATTACTATGCTCATCAGCAAATTTCAGACTGTGTGCTGGCTCCAGGTGGCTGAATTGGAAACAACCACATTACAGCATACCACATGATGATCCAAGCACCAAAAAACTTGATTATTAAAGAAGACACTTATAAAGAAAATATTCACTGCTTTTATATTGACTTATCAAATCTGAGAACTAAAGGTGGACTAATGCAGTAAACCGTGAGTCAGTATGACGCAACAAATGTGTTGAAGTTGTTATAAATAATTGGGAGGTTTTTGTTTCACTTTGGTTTGGGATTTTTTTTTTGCTAATGAGTGGGGATGATGTGGTATTCCATTGAATACCTGTAGAGTTGTTGTCAGTCCCATGTGTTTTAATAAAATAAGTTAATTTGAGTTTTATTCAGAATTATATGCAGTTCATTTTAATCCACTCAAAGTTTCAGAACATTCAATCGTTGAAAAATGGAATTGCATCAATTGGCAGTGTTGAAATGCCAAAAGACTATGGATATACAATTAGTTACTGTGGAGGAGCAGCATAAAAATATCCAGTAGAAAACTAGAGATTGCTGTGACCAAGTGAAACTTTTTAATTCATTCCCCATTTTGTGCAATTGTGGTTTAGACAGTAGGGCAAGCAGGCCAAACATGGCTGTTCTTCCAGCGGATAATATTTGTTTTTATAACCCATCATGCTACATTTATCAAGTTATTTCAGTGATTCTCTCTGTGTCAATTTTATTTCCTGCACCCCCCAACTCCCCCACCCCCCACCACAAGCTGTTAACCTTTTGGTAGAGCACAGCTCAATAGTTATCAAAATCAATCAAGAAGAAGAACTTTAAGATAATAAATGGCTGAAAGTTGAGTCTGAAATGATAGTAAACACTATAGTTTAAATTTATGATTCCCATAAATAATTCTGACAAAAATATCTAACTTCCAGTTGATAACAAAAAGGATGGCACAACAAGGTTACACATTTTAATTTGTAACAAACAGTAAAAGCACCATTAACCAAACACCATTTTTGAAGTTATCTTATGCTTCAAACTATGGAACAGAATTTTCCTCTTTTTACATTTATCATGACCAAAAGTACCACTTTACTGATATGTGTTACATTGTCTTTTTAAGCAGTCAAAGCAACTCTTGGCTCCTGAGGGATTTTTTTCTTTTCTCACTTTTTGGTTTTTTAAAAATTTCAGAATATCTTTAGGTTGAGAATTTTATCAGCCAACTCACCAGGTTACATGACTGACTTCATTTTTATCCTAAAGACATCTGTCACAGTATTGCCTACTTGCTTAATGACACTTGTTTATAAAACCTGATAGTACTTTCACTGTTTAGTCAGAAATCTGAGAAAGACTGGAGCAATAAGCTAACGGCTGACGCTCCAGTATTATATTGCAAGAAATGATGTTTGTCTTTTGGATGAAACAGTAAAGTGAGGCCTGGCTGTACAGGAAATCTAATGATACTGTTTCAAAGAGCAGGAGATTGAGACCTAGTATTCTGGCCAATATTTACACTTCAACATCACAGAATCAGATAACCAGGTCATTATCACACTGCTGTATTCAAATTAGCAGTCATATTCCTAAAACACTTTAGGAAGTCCAACTGGTATTCAAAATGGAAGGAAACAAGAGTGAATTCACCTTCAGTATCTTAAACAACTGTGAAAATTCAATTAGAGGAGCAACCAATGGAAAAGTCACCCCTACGCGTAGGAGGGAAATGAGAAACAATTTGTGAAGAGTTGCTTCTCAATTCACAGATTCTGTCTCTCCTCTTCATTCCACTCTTCCAGATTGGCAAGGATGATAATTCCAAGACCCAACCAGACCAAGGCTCGTTCTGGGTTGGATTGCAGTAAGGGGCAGCTTTGTTTTCTGGTCCTGGACTGAAACTCTTGCTGTCACTCAGACTTTCAATCTATGCCCTTTTCCTCTGGCAGTAGCACAGGGCTGGAGATACCTAGATCTGCAGCAATTTTTCACTTTGATCAAAACTCACTTCCCAGTTCCAAGTCCTAAACAAAGATATTGACATTGGAAAGGGACCGAAGAACCACAAACCCAGTTATGTTGGATTTCTGTGCCTACAGAAAGTTTACACCACACTTCCAAACGTTTTAAAAGTGATTCACTTTAGCTTTAACAGTTTTTAAAAAAAATTCTATTCTTTAATTGCCGCTTTTGCAATTAGGAGAATAATTCCGTAGGATCAAAACATGGGAAGCTGATTATATTAATATCATTTACTGTTTATAAATAATGCAACAGGCCACTACCCATTTGATACCTCCAATCAATGATCTTTCTGAAGCAGGTCTTGCTAAAGTAGCTACTAGAAGGCAAAAAGAGCTATTTTATTTTTTCACAAGATGTGGGTGTTGCTGGCTATGCCTTCTTGCCCAATGGCCAGTTTAAAGTCAACATGTTGTTGCAGGTCTTGAATTGCATGTAGGCCAGACCAGGTAAGCCCAGAAGATCTCCTTCCCTAAAGGAGGTTGGTGAACCAGGTGGATTTTTCTTACAAGTGACGTGACGATGGTTACATGGTCGCCATTAGGCTAGCTTTTAATTCAGTCTTTTAAAATTCAATTTTTGCCACAAATATGTATCCTTCAATATGTTCCAAGGAGCTTTACAGGGGTATTTTAAAAGAAACACATGATAGCCAGCCACTGAAAGAAATACCAGGTCATATTACCAAAAGCTTGGTGAAAGAGATTGTAATGAGGGGTCTTAAAAGAGAGAAGTGAGGTACAGAAGATGTAGGGAGAGTATTCTAGAATCTGGGGTCTACAAAAGTGAAGAGCTGACCACCAATGGTGGCATAATTAAAATCAGGGATACACCAGAGGCTAGAACTAGATATCTTGAAGGCTTGTGGAGTTGGTGGAAATTGCAGAGTAAGAGAGGGGTGAGACCTTGGAGAGATTTTAAAATTCTCAGCCATGTTTTCAAATATTGCTGAATTGGGAGTCAGTTTAGGTTAGTGAAAACCTGGGTGACAGGGGAAAAAAATTGTTTTGAGTTTTAATCGTGTCACCAATTTTTGGATGACCTCAAGTTTAAGAAGGCCAGTCAGGAATGTGATGGAATAGTCAAGTCTCAAGCTAAATAAGGCATAAGAGAGGGTTTCAGCAGATTCCACGTTAAGACTTGATAATATATGCAGTCTTTTGGTTGCCTAACTAAAGATAAAAACATTTGAACAATTCACCAAAAATACAGAAGGTACAAAAATATTATGCAACTGTATTATCTAATAAATAAATTTGTGCAAATGAAGAAAGAGCTTTTGGAAACCATACGTAGTTCCTGTAATCAAAAAGTAGCCCTCAAGATAATCTCAACACCCCTTGGGGTAGAAAAAAGGAAATGTTATCCTATTGTCATTAAATAATATATATAAATTCATGTCTTTTTGTTTTCTCTTTCCCTTTGCAACCTTCTGCTCCTATTTAATACAACAGGACATATGAGAGAAGTGCTCAACTTATAAGGAAATTTGACAAGATGGGGAGAAACTATTTCTGTTGACAGATGGGTTGAGAACTAGATTTAAAGTGAATGGTAAAAGAACCAAAGTCAACATGAGGAAAAAGTAACTGGTTAGAATCCACAATGTACTCCCTAAGTGTGGTTGAGATAGCTTCAATTGTGGTTTTTAAAAGAAAATCAACTAATTAAATGAGCAAAAAAAAATTTGTAGGGCAACACCTAAAGACAGGGAAATGGGATTAGCCATGTCACTCTTAGAAAAAGCTACTATGTAGATGGTTACCTCCAGCAAATGGCTATCCTTTGGATGGGCCACAAACCCAATGCCCCACTCAGTCTCTTTGGATATAAATCAAAGGAGGGAAAGAGATATTGTTGTGATTCTAGACAAGACCACCACATATATGTTACAATCTAGTTAGGAACAGTAAATCTATGTTACAATCCAGTTGGGAACAGTAATGTTTCTGTTTTAAAGTAGATGCAGTTTGAAATGCTTAATACACTAAAAGAATAAGGTCGCAAGATTCCATAGTTTTGCAGCAAAACAACCTAAACTTTACGGTATTCGGTTAGAAAAGCAAAACAATCCAAATAAATGTAACTTCTAACATTCAGAATTAATATAAGGTGAATGAGTTAACAAACAAACTGTAGTTGAACTCCCCACACTTTGTATGGTTGAGGCAATCAAAAGGACTGCATCATATCTCATCAAAATTCTGACTCCTTTGCAAGGAATTCCACTTCTTCCCTTTCTAAGATTTAGTTTTGAAAATGCCTTCAAAGTTTCTCTGACTCAGGCTGCCTCAATGATGCTCCTATTCTGGAAATTCAATTTCTTCTCCTGTAACTGAATTAAATCTGACTCCAAGACTACTGCCAAGCATCTCATAACTGGCACAATTTCAGCCATTATCTAGCTTTATTGATTTGATTTTTCCTAAGCTTCGATCTTTCTCAGCATCAAGCAAACATTACTTGCAGTTACCTTCACCCCACCCTCAGCAGCATTCAGCTATCAATGGCAACCAAGGTTTCTTCTTAGCCCTAACCTTTCTCCATGACATGTACCCACTACTCCTTGAGACTTCTCCTGAACCCTAAGTGACAGGGACTGTACTAAGAGTAGCATTTGTGTTACCTTTCGCTTCAGCACTCATCAATTTCCGAACTGTAACTGACTCCTATTCTGCTTAAAGTATTCCTAGGGTTCAATATCTGCCCATTCTGTGGAATTGAGCCAATGGGTCTGATAGGGTCCCACTAGAATCTCAAAATTGCTTGTCACCCTTGGTGACACCATTGGGGAGGATTGCAATTCATAGTTTGTGAATTCCTGGAGTAGTAATATCCCACAAGGATGTTTGCTGGGACTTCTTTGTTAGTGACTTAGGTAACACAATAGAGAAATGCACACCCAGGTTTTCTGATGTCACAATGATTTGTGGCATAGAAACATAAATGTATTAAATGAATGAGCAAAACTGAGGCACGGATTTAATTACAAGTTGGCACGAGGTCATGCAGTTTTGGTTCAAAGAAGACCATTCTTGAGTTTTTCCATCATGTCACTGGACAGGTCAGCATTCAGGAATGAATAATGAATGCTAAAAACCAGAACAATGGAGGCCAGGTTAGACTTAGGGATCTGTGCATACAGTTCACTAAAATGTAATGGTCAGGTACAAATAAACATAACTTTAAGGGCTTAAAAAAAGGGAAGAATTTGCTACAGCTTTAGGAAAGACTGGTTATATCACACTTGGCTTATTGGCACTGCACCAGAGATGGGCTTCGTTGATGTTTTGAAGATTCATCAAAATTTGGAATGTTGGAATGGTTAAATTAAGATGAGAGGTTACATAATCAAGGTTGCTATTCCCAAGAATATAGATGAATAAATTATTTAATTGAAGCTTTATGATTAAAAAAAAATAAAACAGTAACTAGAAAGAAACATTTAGGATAAGGGGATATAACCATAGTCTTTCCACAGAGAAGCTAAGAAACATTTATTCACATAAAGATACAAACATGTCACTGTCAACAACAAAATGCAGTTTTAAATCTAACATTGATTTTTGTTAACTATGCAGTGAAGATGGAATTGATCCTGATAACCTATGAATGACAGAACACAATGCAGGGTCTGTGTGAACTAAGTTGAAACTTTATTGCTGGAACAGCACAGCAGGTCAGGCAGCATCCAGGGAACAGGAGATTCGACGTTTCGGGCACAGGCCCTTCTTCAGGAATGAGCAGAGAGTGTTCAGCAGGAGAAGATAAAAGGTAGGGAGGAGGGACTTGGAGGAGGGGAGTTGGAAATGTGATACTTCCGGAGCACTGCTCCTTCATCAGGTAGCTGATAAATCTGTTGAACTATAACCTAGTGTTGTCTGATTTTTAACTTTGTTTCTGTGTTGCCAGCCCTGAGTAACATTGTTAAATCTTGCCAAATGCTGTTGAGTCTCAATTCAAAAAGATAATCACAGAGTGAGTTGCGATGAAAATCATGGGTCCCAGGCGCATAATGGAAGCAGCAGCTCCAGGCAAAGCAGACAGCAGAGACCGACACACTGAACACATGGCAAGTATCTCTGCTTAGTTATCATTCCCAGTGGATCCCTCACCAAATAAGAAAATGTCTCAGCATCCCATCCAGCTTTATCCTTTATGAGGTAAAGGAACGAGAGGCGGAGAAAACTTTGAGCAAGAGCCTGCTTGCTTGCTTTCTGTAACTGAACCTAGAACATAGCATTAGAGCTGGCAGCATCTGTGAAGAGAAACGTTTTGGGTCGACTGAGCCTCAGAACCCACAGATGCTACCATACCAGCAGAGTCTCTCCAACAATTTCTGTTTTTGTTTCTGATTTACAGCAGCCGCAGTTCTTTTGGCTTTTAACATATCATTAGGACTTGACAGAAATGTGGATGTAACAGCCCACAAGCTGCATCTTCTAACAGCCACACTGTAGGTATTTAGAACAATGAAAGGATCTTACACACATTACTGAAGCTAAGCTCCCAGCATCATAAGCCTTCACAAGCCATCAGCATTGAATAGTTCTTTGCGGAGATTAAACAAATGACTTATTTGTCTGACAGATGTTGTGCTTTGAAAAATATTTGCATGCTTCAGCAAAGCACTCAGATTTTATTGGCCAACCAGTCACCCAGCTTTTCTGCTCCTTCCCTCTTTGTCAGCTGGAACTCAGTCAGTCACATTTGCTTGTAAAGTCAGGCTCATTTGGGAATTAAAACACAACAGCGAATGCTGGAGATTGGAAACAAAACAGAAATTTCTGCAGAGACTCTGCTGATATGGTAGCATCTGTGAGAAGAAAGGACAGGAGTGGGAATTTGTGCTTGGAGTCCGAGGAGATAGGAGAGGTGCTAAATGAATATTTTTCATTAGTATTTACACTGGAAAGAGACAATGTTGTTGAGGAGAACACTGAGGTACAGGCTATTAGATGAGATGGGACTGAGGTTCGTAAGGAGGAGGTGTTAGCAATTCTGGAAAGTGTGAAAATAGATAAGTCCCCTGGGCCGGATGTGATTTATCCTCAGATTCTCTGGGAAGCCAGGAAGGAGATTGCAGAACATTTGGCTTTGATCTTTATGTCGTCATTGTCGACAGAAATTGTGCCAGAAGACTGGAAGATAGCAAATGTTGTCCCCTTGTTCAAGAAGGGGAGTAGAGACAACTTTGGTAATTATAGAGCAGTGAGCCTTACTTCAGTTGTGGGTAAAGTGCTGGAAAGAATTATAAGATATAGGATTTATTATTAACTAGAAAGGAACAATTTGATTAGGGATAGTCAACACAGTTTTGTGAAGGGCAGGTCGTGCCTCGCAAAGCTTATTGAGATGGTTGAGAAGATGAATGAGGGTATAGTGGTTGATGTGGTGTACATGGATTTCAGTAAAGCGTTTGATAAGGTTCCCCATGGTAAGCTGTTGCAGTAAATATGGAGGTATGGGATTGAGGGTGATTTAGTGGTATGAATCAGAAATTGGTTAGCTGAAAGAAGACAGAGAGTGGTGGTGGCAAATGTTCATCCTGGTGTTCAGTTATTAGTGGTATACCATAAGGATCTGTTTAGGGGCCACTGCTGTTTGTCATTTTTATACATGACCTGGATGATGGCGTAGAAGGATGGGTTAGTAAATTTACAAATGACTCTAAGGTCGGTCGAGCTGTGGACAGTGCTGAAGGATATTGCTGCTTACAGAGGGACATAGATAAGCTGCAGAGTTGGGCTGAAAGGTGGCAAATGGAGTTTAATGCAGAAAAGTGTGAGGTGATTCATTTTGGAAGAAGTAACAGTAATACAGAGTACTGGGGTAATGGTAAGGTTCTTGCAGTGTGGATGAGCAGAAAGATCTCCGTGTCCATGTACATAGATCCCTGAAAGTTGCCACCCAGGTTAATAGGATTGTTAAGAAGGCATATGAACCATGGGGTTATGTTGCAGCTGTAGGAAACTATGGTGTGGCCGCACTTGGAGTATTGCGTACAGTTCTGGTTACCACATTATAGGAAGGATGTGTAAGTTTTGGAAAAGATGCAGAGGAGATTTATGAGGATATTGTCTGGTATGGAAGGAAGGTCTTCTGAGGAAAGACTGAGTGACCTGAGGCTGTTTTCGTTAGAAGGAAGAGGTTGAGAGGTGACTTAATAGAGATGTGAAAGATGATCAGAGGATTAGATAGTGTTAGCAGAGAGAGACGTTTTCCTCGGATAGTGATGGCTAGCATGAGAGGACATAGCTTTAAATTGAGCGGTGATAGATATAGGACAGATGTCAGAGGGGTAGTTTCTTTACTCAGAGAGTAGTAATGGCGTGAAACTCCCTGCCTGCAACTGTAGTAGACTCACCGACTTTAATGTCTTTTTAAATGGCCATTGGATAAACATATGGATGATAATGCAACAATGCAGGTTAGTTCAGCTTCAGGCTGGTTTCACAGGTCAGCACAACATTGAGGGTCAGAGAGCCTGGACTGTGCTGTAATGTTCTGTGTTCTTTGAAAGCAAGATAATATTTCGAGTCTGGCGATTCTTCATCAGAACTGTTAACAGCTCAGGAAAGGTGGTAATATATTGAAGTGACGTTTGTGGGAAGGGGTTGGTCTTGCACAAGGTGACTTACTTGCCGATTTACTTCCTCCAACCTCAGTATCCAAGGCCTCAGGCACACCTTCCAGGTGAAGCAGCAGCTTACCTGCACTTCTCTCAACTCATTTATTTCATTCACTGCTCAGAATGTGGTCTCCTGTATATCGGGGGAGATGAAACACAGATTTGATGACCGCTTTGCTGAACACCTACACTCTGTCTGTAAAACATGACCCAGAGTTTCCCACTGCCTCCACTTCAACACACCACTGTGTTCCTACACCAACATTTCTGTCCCAGATCTGTTGCAGTGTTCCTTAACGCAAGTTCAAAGAACAACACTTCATTTTCCACTTGGGGCTGCTGAACACTCTCTGCTCATTCCTGAAGAAGGGCCTGTGCCCGAAACGTCGAATCTCCTGTTCCCTGGATGCTGCCTGACCTGCTGTGCTGTTCCAGCAATAAAGTTTCAACTTTGATCTCCAGCATCTGCAGACCTCACTTTCTCCTGTGTGAACTAAGATAGAGTGTGTCAATAATCTATTTTGCCTGAGCATAGGAGTTGGGAGGTCATGTTGCAGCTGTACAGGACATTAGTTAGGCCACTTTTGGAATACTGCATTCAATTCAGGTCTCCCTGCTATAGGAAAGATGTTGTGAAACTTGAAAGGGTTCAGAAAAGATTGCAAGGATGGTGCTGGAGTTGGAGGGTTATAGGGAGCAGAACTAAGGCTTATTCAAGTGTTGGAGGTTGAGGGATGATCTTATAGAGGTTTAGAAAATCATGAGGGTCATGGATAGGATGATAGGCGAGGTCTTTTTCTTGGAATAGGGGAGTCCAAAACTAGAGGGCATAGGTTTAGGTGAGAGGGAAAGATATAAAAGGGACCTAAGGGGCAACCTTTTCACTCGGAAGGTGGTGCGTGAATGGAGTGAGCTACCTGAGGAAGTGGTGCGAACTGGTACAATTACAACATTTGAAAAGCATCTGGCTGGATACATGGCTCATCAGGGTTTGAGAGATATGGGGCAAATGGCACTAGATTAATTTCAGCTATCTGGTTAGCATGGAAAAGTTGGACTTAAGGGTCTATTCCCGTGCTGTACAACTCTATGCTTCTACTTGATTGCAATGGAATTAAAGTAGATCCTGATCAATGTCCACACATTCACGGTTCCATTGGGAATGGAAATACTGTCCAACCTTCTTCTCTTTGCAGGTACACGGAAGCCATTCTTGTACTCTTACTGCTTCCCTTGGCTGACATCAGCAAATTTTTTTGGCTGCGGTTCCAAATTGGTAATGTCTTGGACTGTATAATGCACTAAATTGTCAGGACTAGCTCAGCCATCAGAAAGGCATTCCACAAGCAATTTTATTCTATTTCCTTTTGTGTACAAGGCTAGTGCAGATGTAACATTCTCTCATTAAAAATACCAGGTCTCGTAAGGCTGCTGGCATCTGTGAAAAAATCCATGACAAATCACCAGAAATGGCAAAAACTTATGCGAGGGTAGGGAGCAAGCATCCTGTTAGTGGCCAGATCATTTTTCCCTGGCATCTTGTTACCATTCGACAGTGTGTGCTTGTTTAATATGCTTAAATATTGGACCCTGCCTGCCAACCAAAACGTACTCATTGCAGACAGCATTGTTACATATAGTAGTAACCGTATTTTTGTCAGTGTCAAAATAGGCTCTTTGCCTATAATTATTTTTCGAACTTCAGAAAATTAGTGACCATCTTATACCAAACCATTATTTAAAAGTATTTGTATCGAGATCTAAAATTTGCTTCCAGCCAAATTATCGTGGATCAAAAATTAAATCAGATGTCTTGGGGAGCAGGGATGAGTGGAAAATGTCATCTGGTGGAACGGTGAAAAGGAAAGTAATTGCAGGATTTACTTAGTTTCTCATCTTTTAAGGATTGGTTGCTTTGTTTTCCATGACACAGTTGGATTTCTGATTTGTTCTTTCTCTGATTAAGTTTTCACTGACCAGAGTTTGAAACTGGTATCTATGCATAAAAGTCATGTCATAAAAGTGCAGCAATTGTGCATAAATCTAATATTTGTTTAGGTTCTGGATGATGTGTGAGCTCAGACGGTCGACTGGAACTCTAACTTATTATTGCTTAAAGTGACTTTTTTTATTTGGAGTTCTAGACTATCAGGTAGTGGGAATCCAGGAGCACAGTGATAGCATGCATTGTCACAGGCTTTTGAGAACCTTACGAGTTAAGTTCTTTTCCATAGGGCACTTATTCTGTGTTTTCACGCATTAAGGAAGTTAAATTGTGAAGTGGACGATTCAAAGGGTGCTTCAAAACTGCATTTTTTCTTTCTGAAACCAAAGCCCAGACAAATTTCTTCTCTGCCAAAGGAAAATTTTATTCAAAGCAGCACTACTACAAAATGGAAAAGGACAAGCATTTGTAAATACAAAACTTTACCCAATATCTGGCAGATACAACAGAACTCAGAATTCATTTATGGGGAATTTATCATCTATGGTAGTTCTACCACTATTTCAAATTAACTTTGGTAGACACTGAAATACATTTTGAGGGGGAAAACACCAGTAAGAGCTGGTGAAGTTTTCAGAGTTAGAATCTCACTTTCCCCATTCCAGTTAATACCGCTTTTTAAACATTGCAAATTTAAAAGGCTTTATGTTATAACTTTCAAGTTGAGTAGTTAATGAAAAACCCTGACCTTCACAATTGCTTCAGCAAGTCTCTACTTTCTGATATGACTCAATTACAGTTCACATGTTACATTTGAGCTGTAGTACTTCCACATAAACTACAAACACTACCATCAAATAAAGTAGGTTTGGCTAGTAGAATTTTTTAGTTCCTTGTTTCTCTCTTTTTCCATTCCCAAAATACAATTTGGAAGGACAGTGAACAATTTCTGAATACCTACCCTGTCCCATATCAGCAGGAAGCATGGGATAACAGGATTACAGATTTGTCCTCTCCTTGAAACAGACTACCCATCACACTGAAAATGCCTAGTTGGCAACTGAATTAATGGAACTAATTAAGTGTGAAAATAATTTTATTTGCAATTCTGGGACTTTGTGTTTTACTGAGTTTAATCATAATACTGCACTAATCCACATCATTTCAGGTCCAACATGATTAATGAGAATGCTTAGCAAAGTAGTAATAAGTAAAAAACAATTTAAACTATTTTATTTGTAAATCACTTCAAATTGTATGATCTGTGATACAATATATTTTAATTTTCTTCCATTTGTCCAGGTAACTTTAAAAGAAAAGGCAATACGTAACATTTTTCACACGTACTTGTTAAAAAAAGATTTATAACCTTGATCAGATCACTTCAGTCTAATTGCCAGGGAGAGGGTTAAGTTGTTCTTCTACAATTGCTGGTAATTGATTGAAAAATAGCAAGATACTGTAGGCTGGCAGCAACTTATTTGTCTGGCAAGAGGATGATAACAACTTTGATGGTGAGTATATAGTCCTGCTATTAGTAGGCAATATTCTGGGATGCAGAAGTCGGGTACTGCATCAAAGGAGGGGAAGAAGTCAAAATTAGTTAAATCCAGACCACTCTATCGCATCATATGGAGCCAGTTCAGCAAAGCACTGACACATATCCAACTGAGCTAGGAAATAAGTAAAAGGGTGAGAAATGAATAAATTTTGTAATTTCAACAGTGAACACAAGCTACGCATTTCTTTATGACTAATGTATACTCTATCAATTAGTTACATCTTTTCCTTTTAAAATTACAACTAGAAGCTAATGCCAGAAAAAGGGGTCTGAAACATATACTGAGTAGTGTGCTCTGCAGTGATTTTTTTTTCTTAAAAAAACACTTCAGAATTTTTAAATAAATCAAATACAATTAAATATAGTGAACCCTGCAAAATACAGTTCTGATTCAACCATTTCATTGTACCATTTGTTCCTATTATATAGGAGTACTAGTTCAAACAACTTGGAACCAAGTTTCCACAATTAGGTGAATCAGGCATGTGCTTCAGCAGAAGTTAAGGTGTAATTTAGTTTATAGCATATTATAACACTACAGAAACAGGCTGATCAGCCAGACTCTCATTGGATGCAGTGTGCTCATCTGCTCCTGAAAGATGCATGAAGAGATCTCCAAGTTCTGCTACTTCATCTTCAGCTGTACTTTGAGGAATATCCCTGTGCTCCCGCTCTTCAATAAAATCCCACAGTCTTACTGAGTGAAGGAACTGCAGGTTAAATAAACAAAAATCAGTATAATTGTGCACTGCATTTTTCTGGAAACTGTTTTAGAATGTATAATTGCACACAATTTATATGCTTTGTTTATTAAGCAGATGTTCAGGTTTCCTTTTCCAACAGGGAATAAATTCATATAATTACTATGCTTGTGAACATAAACATTGTACTGATGCTTCAGCTAATAACTACTTCATTGATATAGATTGAAATTAAATTTGAAGTAATGAATAATGTTAAAAAAGCCTTGAGATCTGTACGCACTTAGAAGCAAATGGACTCATTCACAACGACAGCATGGTTTTGTTCAGGGGAGGTCATGCCTCACTAACTTGATCAAGTCTTTTGAGGAGATGACAAAGTTGTTTGATGAGGGAAAAGCGGTTGATGTTTTCTACATGTACTCCAGTAAAGCCTTCAACCAGGTGGAAGACTGGTGGAAATTTGAAGTCACATGGTATCTGGAGTAACCTGGCATTTTGGACTCAGAACTGGCTTAGTCACAGGAGACAGAGAGTAGCAGTGGAAGAATGTTTTTCAGAATGGAAGGCTGTGACTAGTGGTGTTCCACAGGGATCAGTACTGGGACCTCTGCTGTTTGTGATCTAAATAAATGACTTGGAGGAAAACATAGCTGGTTTAATTAGTAAATTTGCACATGATGCAAAGATTGGTGGATTTGCAGATAGTGAGGAGGTTTGTCAGAGGATACAGCAGGATATAGATCAGTTGGAGGTTTGGGCAGAAAAATGGAAGATGTGGGGTGATGCATTTTGGAGCGTCAAGTACAGGTGGAATTTAGACAGTGAATGGCAGAACCCTTAGGAGTATTGATATGCAGATGGATCTGGCTGTGCAGGTTCACAGATCACTGAAAGTGGCAGTGCAGGTAGATAAGATAGTTTAAAAAAACTTGTGTCATGCTTGCCTTCATTGGAAGGGGCATTGAGTATAAGGATAGGCAAGTTATGCTGCAGCGTTATAGAACTTTAGTTAGGCCATACTTGGAATATTGCGTACAGTTCTGGTCACCACACTACCAGAAGGATGGGGATGCTTTAGAGAGGTTAACCAGTATGTTGCCTGGTATGGGGGATTTTAGCTATGCAAGAAGGTTGGATAGATTGGGATTGTTTTCACTGGAATGCAGGATGTTGAGGTGCAACCTAATAGAAGTTGATAAGATTTAAAAGAAATGTGCTTCACATCAGAAGGTAGTGAGTACCTGGAACACATTACCAGGGTGGAGGTGGAAACAGACACAATATCAGCGTTCAAGAAGCACCAGGATGAATACGTGAATAGGAAGGGAATGGAGGGATACGGATCCTGTAAGTGAAGACAGTTTTAGCATGCAGGGCAAAATGTGGCGGCACAGGCTTGGAGGGCCAAAGGGCATGTTCCGGTGCTGTATTGTTCTTTGTTGAGTCTGGTCCTTTCAGAATTAAAGCAAGGGCAATTGTAACTTAATGTTGATTATGGACAAATGTAACAGGTTTTTATGATAACGTGAACATTAAATTCTAAAACAATATGTAGATGAAGCTACAAAGCAGGGCCACTGTACAATTTAAGACTTCAAATCAATTTAAAAATACCATTAACAATTTGATATACTTTTTGTTTCAGTGGATGGTCACTTATAAAAGTCAAATTTAACTGAATCTTAAAAAGTAAATATATCCAAATTTGCACCAGTGTTCTTAACTGGGTAGCCCATGTTAACTATCACCAGTGTTGATACAGTAGCTGGATGTAGGTTTGCTCGCTGAGTTTCGGAGAACCAACTGGAACTCTATCAACAATCACATTGACTTGGATCCCATTTACCACCCCCGAGAAAATGAATAGGAAATGTCATCACCATAGGAAATGATGTCACCACAAGAAATGACATCACCAACCCTAGGAAACTCAAACATACAAATATAAAGCAGTGCTTCATTTGGAGGCTTACTGAGGATGTTACCTAATACGGTGACGAAACGTCTGAAAACAAACCATCGTCTAGAACCCTGATAATGGTTCACCAGCTGATGCTTTTCAAAATCATGAGAAGTACTGATAAAATTGGCCAAGACAACAACATGCAGTTAAATATTTGGAACTTTGATTATTTACCCTCACATTGCCTTCTGAACTGAGCTGTTTCCTTGGCTGCTCAGGTACTGCCAATGTTCCATCAGGGTAAGCGTGAAGGTAAAGGCACTTTCCACCAAATGGACAGGACCCTTTCCCTTTGTCAAAGTATTTACAAGCCTTCTTGCTGTAAAATAACAATAGAAAAACAAAAGAGGAAGATGCATTTAATTCACAATTCTTGCTGTATTTGATTGGATAAAACGATCTGCATTTTATCCATCTACATTTTCAAAAGTTCCAGACAAGCCAGGTACAAAGCTGAAAACATGGAACTGTCAATTATTCTACCATTGTTAGCTATTTTGTATTTCCGATCCCATTTTTTTACTTACTGGTGAGTCTTAAATTACAACACCTCAATCTTTTTCATACAAACGTGAATTTATAATCATGTAGCTGCATTACAGTAAATTTTCCTTCTCCTGCAGAGGTTTGAAGGAATGGGCAGAGCAGTGGCAGATGGAGTTCAACTCTGATAAGTGAGAGGTAATGATTTCAGGGAGGTCAAACAATATAAGTGAATATACTGAGAGGGGTAGATGAAGTGAGAGATCTTGGCATGCAAGTGCACGTTCCTAAAGACAGCAGTATAGGTGATAAGTTTGTAAAGAAGGCATATGAAATTCTCTCTTCCATTGGCAAAGATATATAGTAGGGATATAATGACGAACTTTATATAAAGTGCTGATGAGGCCACAACTGGAATATTCTGTGCAATTCTGGCCACCACATTACAGGAAGGACATAACTGGTCTGCAGGGAGTGCAGAGAGATTTACTAGAATGTTGCCAGGCTGCAGAATTGTAGCTACGAACAGAGATTGGAGAGGTTGGAATTGGTTTCCTTGGAACAGAAAAGGTTAAGGGGTGACATGATTGAAGTATACAAAATTGTGAAGAGTTGATATTCCTCTTAAGACTATAAGACAAAGTCAAAAAAACACAGATTCAAGCTAGGTGGCAGAAGGATTAGAGAAGATGTGAGAAATAGGTTTTCCATGCAGAGGGTGGTGGATGTTTCGCTGCCTGAGTAGTGGCAGAAGCAGAGACCCTAAACTCTTTCAAAACATACCTGGATCTGCACCTTAAGTGCTGTAAGCTGCAGGAAGGTGGGAGTAGAAAGGGCACCTGGGTGTCTCTTGGTCAGCATGGAGAAGATAGGTCAAATGACCCCCTTCCGTGCTGCATCATTTCTACTTTCTATGGTTTCTATTGCACTAGGTGGTATAACAGGTAGTGTCAGTTATAGTGAATTTGACGCATGTGTGTACTGGAAAAGAGAAGGATTTGGAAAAGTGAATCCAATACAAATCCATGAAACTATATCAAGAACATAAGTTGAAAAGCTGATGACTCTGAAAGCTGTGACGGAAAGCAAGTTACTGATATTAAAAGCCATTTTTTAAAAATAGCAGCTCCTATTTCACTCCAAGTGGTGTATATTCTTAGAACATGATGTGGTATGTGAGCAGAGATAAGATGTGTATGCCAAAGATAAAAACATGTAATGCAAACACACAAGCATTTGGTTCCTCCCAGCATCTTGCTAACTAAAGCAATGTTTCATAGCTATTGCAAAAAATTAGTAGTTATAGAAACACGGAGACAACTTGTTATAACTTAGACTTTGAAAAATGACCTATAAAGTATGGCAAAAAGCCCCCAAAATTTCATGTTAAAAACAGCCCCTTAATTTGACCGTGTTAAGAGCAGAACATTCATTTAGCTATAAAACAAAAACAGAAATTGTTGGAGAAACTCAGCAAGTCTGGCAGCATCTGGGGGAAGAAGACAGAGTAATATTTCAAGTCCAGTCACTCTTCATCAGAACTGTTAGTAGCCTCGTGACATTTATTCTGAAACCAAAGTGATGGATGGGGAAGTGTGCAGATAGGTAGCGACAAAGCTCAGAAAGTGAGAGATATGAAAAGGCAAGGTCAACAAGGAGCTAGCAGGCCAGAACAAAGGAGAAACTGAATATTGATAATAAGTGCCAAGGGTGAGAAAATGGGTCAGCTGTGCTGAATGCAACTCATATGATGTGATAATAGGCCCAGGAGCACATGAAAATAGGTGACATGACTTAAAGCAATCCATGTCATAACAGGGCCAGGTGTGGAATAGGTAACAAACAAACAAGGAAGGAATCAGGCTATAAAGTTATTGAGCTCGATGTTGAGTCTTAAAAGCTGTAAAGCGGAAAATGAGATGTTTTCCTTCACACTTGTCCACTGAATTATCATTTCCCAACTTAAATACCCCTTAAAGTACAAGCTTGTGCCTAAAATCTTTGTTACCAGTGTGCACATTATGCCAAATTCTGAAACTTTTTTTTGCTACATGCGTTATATTATAAAGATGCATATTCAAGTTTATTTATAGGGCCTTTTCAGGAATACAGTACACACACCATATAAGGTAATTATTCATGTTGGTCAGAATATATTCTCCTAAAAGAAGAAAAGCAGATGTATACTCAAAACAGAAAAACAATTTGGAAAAAAATAACACTTGCAGTACCTTACTGTAAGCTCACTTATTGAAGTTAATCATACTTTATGTATTGAGATTAAAAGTTACATTTAGCCTTTAGGGGAAAAACAGAAAGATTGTAGTGCAGCCTTTTGTCTGAGTTTATATTATAGACTTTGCTGACCTATGGACAAATACAAAATGACATTTTATAAATCTAATTATATAATCATAGGATACAGGCAGAATATTCACCTTTTAAATTCCCGTAACTCCATTCACAACAGTTCTGCAAATTACATTTAAGTTGTGTGCTGGCTGAAAGAGTCAATGCCTTCACAAGGGAAGGGAGAAAAGTAGTTAGAAATTTTCAACTTTTGGGTCCATCTCCTTCAGTTGAAAAATCAAAGTGCAATAAAGTTGTATTGGTATTGGGAGGTCATGACCTACAGGAGTTGGGAAATCATGTTGAGGCTGTACAGAACATTGGTTAGGCCACTTTTGAAAAACTGCGTTCAGTTCTAGGTTTCCCTGCTATAGGAAAGATGCTGTGAAACTTGAAAAGAAATTCTTTCAAAAGAAATTTAGCAGCTTGGAGAAGTGAGATTGCTTTGGATTTCTGACATACTAAATTTCTGCTTACTCCATTTGACAAGAGATTATGTTCAGCTAGAGTATCATCTAGGCCTGAGACCAGTGAAGTGCCACAAGGATCGGTGCTGGGTTCACTACGTTTTGTCATTATATATGAATAATTTGGATATGACCATAGGAGGCATAGTTAGTCAGTTTGCAGATGACACCAACATTGGAGGTGTAGTGGACAGCGAAGATGGTTACCTCAGATTACAATGGGATCTTGATGGGCCAATGGGCTGACGAGTGGCAGATGGAGTTTAATTTAGATAAATGCGAGGTGCTGCATTTTGGGGAAAGCCAATCTTAGCAGGACTTATACACTTAATGATAAGGTCCTGGGGAGTGTTGCTGAACAGAGACCTTGGAGTGCAGGTTCATAGCTCCTTGAAAGTAGAGTCGCAGGTAGATAGGATAGTGAAGACGATATTTGGTATGCTTTCCTTTATTGGTCAGAGTATTGAGTACAGGAGTTGGGAAGTCATGTTGCGGCTGTACAGGACATTGGTTAGGCCACTGTTGAAATATTGTGTGCAATTCTGGTCTCCTTCCTATCGAATGTTTGTTGTAAAACTTGAAAGGGTTCAGGAAAGATTTACAAGGATGTTGCCATGGTGGGAGGATTTGAGCTATAGGGAGAGGCTGAAATAGGCTGAGGCTGTTTTCATTTGAGTGTCAAAGGCTATAGGGTGACCTTATAGGGGTTTATAAATCATGAGGGGCATGGATAGGATAAATAGATAAAGTCTTTCCCTGGGATGGGAGAGTCCAGAAGTAGAGATCACTTGAATGCCTTTTGATGCTGAAGTGCTTATAATTTAATCATTTTCGTACAAATCATGGCTGCCACACAACCAGTGAAAAATACTGACTGAAACAGAACTTACTTTTGATTAACTTATGAAGCACCTTCACTATGATCTTATTATGCTCTTGCTGAATAATCTTCAACAGTGGAAATTCAACACCCATCTACAAGGCTAGGATACCTTACCTCATTCCCTGCTTGAATGCTTCAATAAGCTGGTCCTTCTCTTCTTTATCCTCCACCCAATAAGCACTAGGGATTACAAATTCAGAAACCACTCGACACTCAGGACATGACCTAAAGCAGCAATTGTTGGTAAATAGAGATTTTTAAATAGAATATTAGCATGTGCAAGATAGCAAATACATTATAACCCAAATGATCTAAATGAAGAATTGAAGGAATTAGCAAATTTGTTATATGGATAAATACATATGGCACAAGATTTGAGCACAGTATGAATTGAGGAACAATGTTCCATTCTTGAAATCTGGGGATGTCAAACATCATCTGAATGTATCACCCTTCACTATGAGACTGCATTAGTTGCATACAAACTCCAATATATTTGTTAAACCCAAATTCCCTTCCACAAAATTTTGCTGACTTTTCTCGATTAACTGTTTTTTTTTAAAATAAAGTGCCCAGCTACAGTCTCTTTCCAAACAATATGAACACCTTCTCTCTGTCAGATGCCGAGTCCCCCAATAGTTCTTCCCGACAAAATAACTTCCCTACAAAATAATGGAAGTATGACCCTACAGTTTTGAAGGTGCCCTGAACAAAACGCCCCATCAAAAACCCAAAACACTCTCCTTTTGAAAAACAGGGGTGGATTGACAATGAGAGAGAGATTGCCACTGAAATCTAGCCCAAAATTTAGGATTCTCTACATGTACAGTAATAAAGTGTCAAAACACACTGTAGCCATTATTCTCTAAACAGCAAGAGCACAAGATTCTCAGCATTAATCAGTTGAACAATGTGCAATGAGCACACTACTTTAGATTTAAAGCAACTCTGCATATCATCGATTTCATAGAACCTTTTGCTCACCTAATTGAATACGTTGAAAACATGGCTGCTTTTTTTTCCTTCGCATCCCGAAGCACTGGAGGTAAAAGTAACATTCCAACTGATATGTAATCAAACCAGATTACTTCTAGTGCTGATCTCTGACTGTCAGATATAGCCAGTATTGAATTGCATTAGGTCAAAGGGTTGGATTGGGAAGAATTTCATCAACATAGTTTAAAGCCTTCACTGGATTGTAGCATGTCAAATGCAATTTTTAAGGAAAGGAAATGTCATTAGTCCCATTCTTCCCAAATCAATGGATCCAATATTAAGACTACCTAGCAGTTTGTAGCACTGTTTACGCAGTATAGAGCAAACCTCAACTTGTCCATGCTTTCTCAGATAGGACGACAGAGATTGGAATCTCTCACACAAATAATGTCTCAACAAATCAGCCTTTTTCCATACCATTTATCATAAAAAAATCCATAAGATAAAAATCTATGACATACGTTTGGATTGAAAAAATTTTATTAAAATAAATTAACAGATTTTCCTGTAGCAAACAAACTATTTTTACACACATTTATGTGCAGTGCTAGTCAAAGGCCTCATTAATTGCTATAATAAATCAAACCAGTCCAGCATAAGGAGGAATGGTCCCCATATAGTTATTGATTCTCCCAGGGTGACCCATTCCTTTGTCTGTCCAACTGTTGCTCTCTCTCTCTCTCTCTGGGCTCCATCCGAACCTACGCACTGCCCTCACCACCACCCCCACCCTCACAAAATGCAATAACCTTCGCACGTTCAAGCAGGTGCTTCACTCTGTCAACTATCTCCATACCGTACCGACATCTCGTAGAACGCCACATTAAAACTGCTGGCCAATTGTTTCATTAACCATAAAAATGACTATGATGTGCATATCAATAAAAATAATTGCACTCACTTGATTATTTTATTTTCAAACTGCTTCGCACATCTCCACTGTCTAATGCAGGACAGACAATATGGGTGAATACAGTCGGAAAGAATTCCAAATCTTCTCTCAGATGGTATTACTTTATCATAGACTATTTCCATACAAATGTTACAGACTTTATCTTGACTCTTTTGCACAGCAAAGGCTGTTTCCATGTCATGCTCAAATGCCACAAGGCACATCTGAATGAAATAGTAAGGTAACAGTCAGCATTTATGGGACATACTGAATAAATTTACCTACCTGATAGACTTAACACCACCCATCTTGTGATAGACAAATGGGGCTTTCTACATATTGATAAACTTTCCAACTAATTCCTGCTTACTTAAGGTTAATTTACTTGTAGTAAAACATGAATAAAGCAACAGGGGCCAACGTGTGGTGTTGGAAAAGCACAGCAGGTCAGGCAGCATCCAAGGAGCAGGAGAATCGACATTTTGGGATGAGGAAACTGTTGAAATCCACATTGATCCTGTGTGGCTGAATAAAGCAACAACAAACAGAAACAGGAATGAATAGAATGTCAGGACCTTTAGTGTTAGTTGGGCAACTAGATGAATGTCAAGTCCAGCATGCAAACAAATAATTCCACACAATTTTAGGTGTCAGCCTCAGCTCACTAACAGTACTTCCTGGGGTGGTGGTGGAATGATAATAATAACAGAGGTTGCCAGAAAAGCTCAGCAGGTCCAGCAGCATCTGTGAAGAGAAATCATTTTGGGTCCAGTTCTGAGGAAAGATCACCGGACCAAAAACATCAACTTCACAGATGCTGTCAGACCTGCTGAGCTCTTCCAGCAACCTGTTTTTGTTTTTGGTTGACAGCATCCACAGTTCTTTTAGTTTTTATTGGTGTACTGGTTATTTCATTGAACTAATACTCCAGAACTGTAGGCCAAAGCTCTAGGGAGATGGCAAAAGTTGAATTCAATAAAAAAAACTGAAATAAGAACAACCAGATTTCAGAAGTTCTTCATTAGGTATAAAATGCTTTAGGGATTGCAGGAATAGGAAGATAGGAGCAGATGAATATGTGGCTGGGGTGCTGGGGCAGGACATTTTTAGATCATTGGAATCTCTTCTGGGGGAGAAGTGACTTGTTTAAGGAGGATTAATTGCATTTGAATTGGAAGGGGATTAATATAATTACAGGCAGATTCGCTAGAGCTGCTTGGGAGGATTAAACTGTTGGGTGGGGGGTGGTGGGAGTGGTGAGACCCAGGGATACAGTGAGGAAACAAAGCAGTCGGAGACTGATGCAGTTGGGAAAAGGAGAAAGTTTAGCATTAGGAGTAAAGCAGGGAACAAGGTTGGACTTATAAATTAAATTGCATTTATTTCAACGCAAGATGCCTAACAGGTAAGGCAGATGAACTCAGGGCAGAGTTGAGAATATGGGACTGAGATGTCATAGAAATTACAGAGCCGTGGCTCAGGGATGGACAGGACTAGCAGCTTAATGTTCCAGGGTATAAATGCTATCAGAAGGATAGAAATGGGAGCGAGAGAGGAGGGGGAGTGGTGTTTTTGATTAAGGATAACATTACTGCTGTGCTTAGGGAGGATATTCCTAAGAATATGCCCAGGGAAGCTATTTGGGTGGAACTGAGAAATAAGAATGTGATGATCACCTTAATGGAAATGGTAATATAAACCCCTGAATAGTCAGTGGGAAATTGAGAAACAAATTTGTAAGGAGGTCTCAGTTATCTGTAAGAATAATAGGTGGTTATGGAAGGAGATTTTAATTTGCCAAACATAGACTGGGACTGCCACAGCGTTAAGGACTTGGATGGAGTGGAATTTGCACAAGAAAATTTTCTGATTCAGTGTGTGGTTGTACCTACTGGAGAAGGTGCAAAACTTGACCTACTCTTGGGAAATAAGGCAGGGCAGGTGACTAAGGTATCAGTGGGACAATGACCATAATTATATTACTTTTAAAATAGTGATAAAAATGATAGACCGGATCTCAAAGTTAAAATTTAAATTGGAGGAAGGCCAACTTTGACAGTATTAGGCAAGAACTTACAAAAGTTGATTGGGTGCGGATGTTCGCAAGTAAAAGGCTGGAAAATGGGAAGCATTCAAAAATAAGATAACAGGAGTTCAGAGACAGTATGCTTCTGTTAGGGTGAAGGGCAAGGCTGGATGACAAGAGAAATTGAAGTTTTAGTCAAAAAAAGGAAAGCAGTAGGAGTATACTTAAGAGGGAAATCAGGAGGGCAAAAAAGGGACATGAAATAGCTTTGGCAAATACAGTTAAGGAGAATCCAAAAGGATTCTACTAATGCATTAAGGACAAAAGGGTAACTAGGGAGAGAATAGGGCCCTTAAAGATCAGCAAGGCCCCATATGTGTGGAACTACAGGAGATAGGGGGAGATATTAAATGAGTATTTTGCATCAGTGTTTACAGTGAAGGAGGATATGGAAGATAGGGAACATGGGGAAATTATTATCGACCTCTTGAACAATGTCCAAATTATTGAGGAAGTGGTGCTGAATGTCTTAAAACTCATAAATGTGGATAAATAAAAAGGTGGACCTGTTCAGCTATGCCCGATAACTCTGTGGGATGGGAGGGAAGAGATAGCTGGGCCCCTTACTGAGATATTTGTATTATAATAGCCACAGGTGAGGTGCTGGAAGACTGGAGGTTGGCTAACATGGTGCACTATTTCAGAAAGGTGGTAACGAAAAGCCAGGGAACTATAGGATTGTGAGCCTGACATCAGTGGTGGGCAAGTTGCTAGAAGGAATCCTGAGGGATAGAATTTACATGTCTTTGAAAAGGCAAGGACTGATTAGGAATAGTCAACATGGCTTTGTGTGTAGGAAATCAAGTCTCACAAATTTGATTGAATTTTTTTGAAGTAACAAAGAGGATTGTTGAGGGCAGGGCGGTGGGCATGATCTATATCGACTTCAGTAAGGCGTTCAAGAAGGTTCCTCATGATAGACCTTTTAGCAAGGTCAGATCACATGAAATACATGGAGAACTAGCTCAAAGATAGAAAACAGAGGGTGGTGGATGGAGGGTTGCTTTTCAGATTAGAAGCCCGTGACCAATGGTGCGCCACAAGGATCTGTGCTGAGTTCAGATCCTTTATGTCATTTATGTAAATGATTTGAGTGTGAATATAAATGATATGGTTAGTAAGTTCGCAGTGAAAACTGGAAGTGTAGTGGACAGCAAAATAGGTTATCTCACAGTATAATGGGGTCTTGATCAGATTGCCCAATGGGCTGAGGAGTGGTGGATGGAGTTTACTTTAGATAAATGTGAGGTGCTGCATTTTGGAAAGGCAAATTAGGGCAGGACTTACACACATAATTGTAAGGTCCTGAGGAGTGGTGCAAAACAAAGAGACGTTGGAGTGCAGGTTCATAGTTCCTTGAACTTGAAGTAGGTAGGATAGTGAAGGCATTTGGTATGCTTGCCTTTATTTGTCAGCGCATTGAGTATAGGAGTTGCGAGGTCATGTTGCGACTGTACAGGACATTGGTTTGGTCACTTTTGGAGTATTGTGTGCAATTCTGGTCTCCCTACTATGGAAACTTCAGGTTGTGAAACTTGAAAGGGTCCAGAACAGATTTATTAAGATGTTGCCAAGGTTGGAGGGTTTGAGCTACAGGGAGAGGCTAAATAGGCTGGTGCTATTTTCCCTGGAGCATAGGAGGCTGAGGGGGTGACCTTATAGATATTTATAAAATCATGAGGGGCATGGATAGGATAAATAGACAAGGTCTTTTCCCTGGGTTAGGGGAGTCCAAAACTAGAGGGCATAGGTTTAAGGTGAGAGGGGAAAGATTTTCATGTAGAGACTGGTGTGTGTTTGGAATGAGCTGCCAAAGGAAGTGGTAAAGGCTGGTACGATTACAGCATTTGAAAAGGTATCTGCATGGGTATATGAATAGGAAGGGTTTAGAGGGATATGGGCCAAATGCTGGCCAATGGGACTAAATGTATGTAGGATAACTGGTCAGCATGGACGTCGGACTGAAGGGTATGTTTCTATGCTGTACATCTCTATGACTCTATGTTGAAAGTTCATGAAAGGTGTGATATGAATGCAGGTATTTTCTTTCCAGAAAGCATCAGAGCTCTTGTGGATTTGTTTGCAGCTATGCTACTGCATAACCATTTAGATCTCAAATTTTGATAGAGAGAATAACACAGGAAATGTGCACTAAACATGACACTTTATATATAATGCATATCAGATGCACCATTTTTGTACCAATTAGAAAAAGAGAACACGTAGTAAAGAATATAGTGAAGTGAAAATAAAAAAAACACTGAAAATCAATAATTCTGAGAAAAGGGAGGTTTGAGTTTTAAAAGTATTGTCATCTTGCATTTCATTCAGCACACAGCACTATTTTACAAAAGAATTAATGCTTTAGGATGGAATTTCAATAATCTTATAGCATGACAAAGATTAAAGATTAAAATACTTGGAGCTTGAATAATCTTATATCATGATAAAGATTAAAATATTTTCAGTTAGCATAATTCAACTTTAAGTTGGCAATAACTAGAGCAACAAAAATACAAGTTATGATTAAAATAGTTTTGACGTACTGATTAGTACATTACTTTGCACCACACTTGCCTGCTCATGTGCTCTTCGTTGCTCAAGGTCAGTAGGATGAAGTACTTGCAGTCCACAAACTTCACACACATCCCCATGAAGGTATAAACAGCTGTCACCATAATGACATTCGCCAACTGAGGCAAAAGGACACAGCTGCTGTGCAGAATTATTGCTGCATACTGACGCTGAAACATCTAGTCCACTGCGAACTGCATCCAAGTAAGAGGGGGGCTTCACTGGAATATCCTCATAAGCAAATTTTGCTGGTTCAGAGAAATGCGATGCAGTCTTTGTTGAGTTGCAGTATGATGGTGGAAAAGGAAACAATTTAGATTTTTCTGCTGCACGGTTGCAAAGGTCTAGAGAGAAGAATAAGTTCAAACAAGATTGCAGCATGAGATGTATTTAAAAGTTACGCAATCATGCTTAGTAGATGTTAATGAATGCACAAATGGTCACTTCCTTTAAACTTTCCTTCCAAAATCTCTAACTGAGCTTATAAACATTCGAAAATGTGTAAAACCAAGTCATTTTAGGCATACTTAAATGGAATTATGCTGAGATACTGATTAAACATGCTCAAACGACAGAGGAGATAAGACCTGAATGAGCAGGCATTCCAGGGATTGAAAAGTGAGACAAAATAAAAATTTAGAGGCAAAAAAATTATATTGTATGAGTGAATTGAATGCAAGTAACATTCAGTTTAAGTTATGATTTATGTATGGTTCATAAACAAAGAAATTCATAATGCATGGCACAGTTGGAAGGAATACAAGAGTGAGGTCCAGCATAGACTATCTGCATGTCATTTAAGAAACCAAGGCTGCAGTACAGGTTAACAAATTATAAACAAATAAAAATAATTTTTCTACTTCATAAATAGCAAAGTAAATAGAATTGAAAAAGAAACTGTTTCGCCTTGTGCTGACAAGATGGTTCTACTCAGCTTGTTCTTTGGAGCAAAAGTAAAATGATACCAAAAATTGATTATAGCAAATCTGTTCCTTGGATCTTATGTATTTTTTAAAATCGACAATGGCTCATCGGCATTCTTAGTCAGCGTTTAAAAGAAATCTGTTAAACTATTTCATTCCTGTTTCAAGGTTGGTTAGACAATAATTACTGTAATGATAATTAATGGGAACAATTATTAGCGCTGCTCCAATTGAACTTATCTTGTGAATAAAATCAGTTCTATGCAGTTCAAAAATACTTTTATACCTTGCTTTCACAAAAACTGCATATTTAAAATTTGGTCCCAGCTAATTAAATACAATGAGTTACATCATGTATCATCATGTTCATGGCACTTTTGTTTCTACAGCAGCAGTGGACCGCAAAGTTCTTAAATGAAATAAAACAAGGAAAACTCCAAGCTAATTTTTCTCTGCACTGGTATTCCCTTCAGACATTAGAGTGTGTTCTTTCTTGATGGACATTAAGGTCTGCTCATAAGAGGTGCATTCTCAGTATGAAAATAGTCAATGTAACATATGATTATTGATTTTTATCTTATTTTTGTAAGATCAAAATAATATTTTAACAAAAGATGACAAATTAAAAAGCTTGTACTCCATTTACTTAAAAATACTGTTCAGGCTGTAGCTCACTCTAGTGGGTGAAAACAAGATTTGCAATGAAAAAAATCATCCTGGTTACTCCTGGATTTATCAGCAAAACTAGAATTGGTAGAGATTTCAAAGACAAACAAGTCTTAGTAAAATAACTTTTGCTTTATACGCGCATACCTTAAAACGCATAATACAATTTACACTATGAATTGAATTCTCTCAGCAAAGCAAAGTTACCCTATCTTACACTTAAAGTGATTATCAGTTGGTACTTCCAATTAACAGAGACTTAATAATAAACAAACATCATCCATGGTACATGAAAACTGTTCTGTGCAAATGTAGAACCATTTTAATAAAATTAAAGTCATGCCAATCAGGCCAGAAGCGTAGATAATGTAATTTTTGAGTGATACTAAATAAAAACCCAAAGAACTGTGAATGTTGTAAATCAGAACCAAAAACAGAAATTGCTGGAAGAGCTCAGCGGGTCTGGCAGCATCAGTGAACAGAAATCAGAGCTAACATTTCGGGTCTGGTGACCTTTCTTCAGAATTGGAGGTGTAAGTCCAGCTCAGGACTAAATAGAACACAAACTACACACCAGTCCAAGACAGCAGCAAGCTAAAGGAATAGAATCAATTGAGAGTGGTTGGAATCCATGGTAATCTTTGAGCTTCCAATGTTAAATGAATAATATTTCACCTCACCTGAGTTTCAGATAAGCTATTTGACAAACAAAGAAAGTGGACAGGTTGAGAAATAGTTGGTAGACATTGTGCTTCCAGAGAATGTCACTGAAAACCAGAAGTGCAAATATGGTCAAAGTTGAAGGTTTCAGAAAACTTCAAAAAATTATTGCAGCTGAGGAGTTTATAAAATCATGAGGGGCATGGTTATGGTAAATAGATAAGATCTTTTCCCTGGAGTGGGGGAGTCCAAAACACAGGTTTAGGGTGAGAGGGGAAATATTTAAAAGGGACCTAAGGGGCAACATTTTCACACAGAGGAGGGTGCATGTATGGAATGAGCTGCTAGAGAAAGTGGTGGAGGCTGGTACAATTACAACATTTAAAAGGTATCTGGACAGGTACACGAATAGGAAGAGTTTAGAGAGATATGGGACAAGTGCTGGCAAATGGGACTAGATTAATTTAGGATATCTGGTTTGCATGGATGAGTTGGACTAAAGGGTTTATTTCAGTGCTGTACATCTCTATGCCTCTATGACTGTTTCATGAAAGAACATGTACCAAAGATGGAACAGAGGGAATGGAGGTTAAGGAGTGATTGATGTCACAGGCTCTCTGCAACTTCTTAGACTTCACTAGATGTGCCAAAAGCAGCAAAAGAGACATCTCAGTATGGTTTTGAGTAGCAACATATTTCAAAACTAAGTGGATCAAGAAATGTATGAGCAAAATGGGCACATCATTAATACAAAGTCCTTTTTTGAACCCACCTCGATCTTTTAGTTCAAGTGTTTTCTTTTTACATCTTCCAGATTCAGTAACCTTGACGGGTACAGTTGGTTCTGCAGTGACAGGTTCTGCAACTGCATCATAAGCAACAGGTGTGCAGGTGACTCTCGAGATTACTGGTCCCACTGCTCGAGATCCAGGAAGTCTCACATGGTCATACCTTGTCAATACAAATAGAATGCAGTTAGATAAACAAACATCAACACTATCATTACAGAATGAGGCATACTAGTAAACTGCACACGTTAGTAACTCAAGTATAAACATGACCCACTTACATAGGAAGAAATTTTTACCTTGCAGGCAAAAAACGAGAGAGGTAGGTTGTCAGTTGAGAACTGTAACAAGAGGCCCAGTGAATTTTACTTGTTGGGTTTTTGTTTATATATTGTTCCGTTACCTGCCTGAATTGGATTTTTAGAGACAGCTCATTGGCTTAGGATTTGCAAAGTTTGGCAGCCCTGAAACCACTGGCTAGTTGGGTTGGGGTTGTGAAGAGTACTTTTTAAATTGGAGGAAGAATAAAACCCACATAACAGCAAGAAAAGGCAAAGGATAAACTATAGAGGCCTTTTTTATTCCTGCTCGAACAGTTAAATGGATTGCAAAGAACTGGGAAAATTAAGTGGTTAAAGCACTAATGCATTTAAGACTTGCCATCTGTTACACCATTTGTAACATTTTCAGGTATTTCACAACACCACTCCTTTGCAGTAGTTTAAAAATACATTACATTTCCATAAATATTTCCAGGCTCTACCTTTAGCTATGTCATTTCATTGGAGCACACAGATTCTACTTTAACTGGTCACTTGTACCTAACTTCAGCAGCCACAGGAGGTAATGGAGACAGGCATGAGTTTTATACTTGGGTTCCATGTGTGGTCAACAGTTTATTTTGGAAGGCAGTACTGGTTTACAGCTGACAGCTGACCAGCTGCAAACTCAGCTCCTACTCCCTAAAGCAAACAAATACCACAAGCCTTTCACTGAAAACAAAAAAAGCTCAGAAAGTCAAGAAACATGCGTTGTTCTAGGCACAAAGTCTTACACAACTGAGATTTTAAATGTTGTTAAAACATCTCAAAAATTGAGAAAAAAGTCAAAAGGTTAAAAGTTAAGTTTTAACACATGGCCTCCAACACCTAATAGGACAAAGGCAACAGATATGTAGGAACACAACCACTTAAAAGTCCTTCTTCAAGCTACACATGATCATAGAATCCTTACAGTGTGGAAACAGGACACATCAAATCCACACCAACCCTCTAAAGAGCATCCCATCCTATTGAACCCCTACCCTATCCCTATAATCCTGCATTTCTCATGGCTAATCCACGTAGCTTGCATGCCCCTGGACACTTTGGCCAATCCACCTAACCTGCACGTCTTTATGTGATGTTAAAGAGTTAACTTGCTCTGCTGACCTGCAGGAGACTAGATGCCCTGAGACTAGAGTGGGATGCCTCTGACTTCCAGATAGATTATAATAAATTACATTATCATCTCCTAATACTCAGAGCCATTTCCTTGCTATTCAGAGCTACTTTCATTGTCATCTCCTATCATTTACATTTTCATCCCCTATTCAAAAATCAATAAGAACATTACAATTGGAATTTGACTACTCCCCTATAGTTACAAAAATACAATTCATACCAGATCTGCCCATCAAGGGATGATTTGCATTACATTGTTTCTGGAGATGATGTGGTCACTGCATTGTGTCTTAAGTGGCATGTAATTGTGAGGGAGTAGCTGGGGGGTTGTCTCGAGTGGCATGTGACTGGGGGTTGTCTTCTGAGCATTACTAACTGTGATGTAAAGACTTTGTATAAAGGAAGGACTGTTTCCTTTGTTCAAAGAGCTTCCCTAGCCACAGTTCGCAAGCATGGCAAAGAGTATTCAGAGTTTCTCCAAAGCTTGTATTGTACTGTGTTTAATAAAAGTTGGCACATAGCAGTTGCATTAATTGAGTAAGGATCTCAGGAAAAACAACTTAACATTTGGACTGTGAGAGAAAACTGAAGCACCCCAATGAAACCCACACAGACACAGGGAGAATGCACAAACTCCACATCCTTGGAGCTGTGAGACAACAGTGCTAACCACTGAGCCACCATGATGTCCTTCTATCCTCTACATCAAAATTCTCTTAATACTCTCTCCCTGAACCATATGCACCACAAGCCTTCAAGAAGGCTATCATTATTTTAAGGGGAATTAGGTTGGGCACCAGTTCAGGTTTTGCCAATACACAACATCACATAAACAAGGCAGAAATAAATCGGCTTAAATCCACAGAAGCACAAGCAGACATTTAGGCAATGTATTCAAATTTAAGCAATAACTGATGGAGGTAGTTGTGCCAGGAACAAAACAAAAAGTACAAAGTATTTGTGCTCCCAGGAAAACACGAATGGCTCTCTTCGAATTTACAATGGCAATCTAATATGCTTGTTGCTCATTGAGTCTTAAAATCGTATAACCGAACAATTCACTTCCCAAAATAATTTAGTGGTAGTACAGTAATAGTTGAAGATAACAAAATTATTAATCCTACCTGCAGTGGTCTCCATAGGCACACTGTCCTTTCTGGTAGAACTTACAGATGGTAGATGGCTTGCTCGTGGACAAATCATGGGAAAACATACATCGGCTCCCTTCACGGCAGACCCCATGCATAAAATACCTGAACAGAATTATTTAACAGGGTTTAGACCAATTTACATCAATTAACAGTATAAGCACACAGAACCACAGTTGAAATATCAAATGGGTTACTCATCATTACTTATAGAATTATCTGCAAAGGAGCACATGAAACAAACATGCAAGTAAAAGTCTGTACAAATGATGGATGATGCCATTACTACATTCATCACTGGGGTGAATTTATATTTTACAAAAACAATCATACACATGTAAACAAATGTTATAGAGGCCTGTTCCAACTCAGGTGATTTAAATTTCTGGTTTTAAATTTAGAAAACGTTAAATTTTAACATGTTGCTCAAATTTTTCACTTATTGATCTCCAAGCATATTGCACTATGAAGGTTTGGATCTTCGATGTTAACTCTCCACCAAATAGCATGCAGTGTTATGCAGTTGGAATTTTATGAATCCATGCCAGTTACAAACTGCTACAGAAATGTTAGTTAGGGTGGCCATTGTTGTGAACCGTAGGTCAACTGCTAAACTTAAGAACCAACAAGTGAAAATGTACAAGCTGGAAGATTTGCCATGAAATATTAAGGTTGAGCATGACCTAATAGGGCTTTTCAGTTATGGAAAGTGTTGATGGAGCTTACATCGCAACAATATTTCCAAGTTCAGTGAAAAGCAAAACTAGAGACCCATCAATGTAACAGACTGTCAAATACAAAATTAAGGAGAAATGCTTTCACTCACAGTGCAAGGATGTATATCTCACTACTGCAGGGAGCAAATGAAGCATGTAATATCTTTCAATTTTAAGGGGAGACAAGCCAAACACATGAGGCAAAAGGGAGTAGACTTTTTTAATGTTGACAGAAGTTAGGTGAGGAAAGATGGAGTTTCTGTTGTGGATCATAAGTGTCATCATGGACTGGGTGCATCAAATGACCTGATGTTTGGCTGTATATTCACTACAATTCACAACATAAAACTTTGGTAAAAGGGGAACTGTGATTCTGGTCATGGCATTAATCAACTCTAGCCTCCCCACTACTCTTGACCCACTCTTGACTCCTATCGGACCAACAGATCCACGTCAGATGCCATATCACTTGCCCTTCACTCCTCCCTAGGTGCCCTTAGGGCAGCACGGTGGCTCTGTGGATAGCACTGCTGCCTCACAGCGCCAGGGATCCGGGTTCAATTCACACCTCGGGCAACCGCGTGTGTGGAGTTTGCACATTCTTCCAGTGTCTGCGTGGGTTTCCTCCGGGTGCTCCAGTTTCCTCCCACAGTCCAAAGATGTGCAAGTTAGATGAATTGGCCATGCTAAATTGCCCGTAGGTGTTAGGTGGATTAGTCAGGGGTAAATATAGGGGGGGGTGGGTTTCTCTTTGGAGGATCGGTGTGGACTTGTTGGGCCAAAGGGCCTGTATCCACACTGTAGGTAAGATAATCTAATCTAATCTAATCTTGACATCAAGACCAGCTACGTAAGAATCCTACTTATTGACTACAGTTCAGCCTTCAACACTATTATCCCCTTGAGACTGATTACTAAACTTAGTGATCTCGGACTAAGCCCCACTCTCTGCAACTGGATCCTCAGTTTCCTGACCCACAGGCCACAATCAGTGAAGATTGGGGACAATATTTCATCCTCACTAACACTCAACACAGGAGCCCCCTACTGTACTCACGGTATACCCATGACTGCGTCACCAAATACCAAACTAATGCCATTTACAAGTTCGCTGATGACACCACCATAGTCAGTCAAATCTCAGACGGTGACGAAACAGACTACAGATGGGAGATGGAATACCTGGAAAAATGGTGCACTGAAAACAACCTAGCTCTCAATGCCAGCAAAACCAAGGAACTCATTATTGATTTTCGGCGGGATGTTACTCATGTCCCCTTACACATTAGCAGCACAGAGGTGGACTGAGTGTAGAGTGTCAAGTTCCTGGGAGTGGTCATCCTTAACACACTTTCTTGAACACTTCATGTGGATGCACTGGTTACAAGGGCCCAACAAAGTCTCTTCTTCCTCAGGCACCTGAGGAAATTTGGCATGATGGTGGATACCCTTGCCAACTTTTATAGGTGTGCCATTGAGAGCATTCTGTCTGGATTTATCACTACCTGGTATGGCAACTGTACCATTCAAGATCGGAGATGGTTCCAGCGAGTAGTGAACTCAGCCCAGACAATCACAAAGGCCAACCTCCCATCTATGGAATTCATCTACCAGGCCCGCTGTCAAGGTAAGGCGGCTGGCTTTTTTAAAGATCCATCCCACTGGCAATGTTTTTCTACAACCTCCACCATTGGGGAAGAGGTACAGAAGCCTGGACACACGCAGCAGGTTTCGTAACAGTTTCTACCCTAGTATTTTTATAATACTGAATGAACTCACAAACTCATAACATTTGCTGATACCTGTGCTTTCATTTTTGCAGCTGTTTAACTATTATTTACTATCTATGCTACTTAAGTATGCGATCTGCCTTTATTGCTCGTAAGACAAAGCTTTTCACTGTGCCTCGGCACACGTGACAGTAAATTCAATTCAAGTACAAAAGTATGATGCACATTTAACTCTTGATCTTCAGGGTTGACTTTTAAACACAATGAGAACAACAGACTCCTCAACAAAGAATTTACTTAAGAGGTGTGGCACAAAGCTTGTTCTAAGGAGTGGTTTTTAAGGTCAACCTTTAATAAAAAGAAGTGGATTCGAGAGAGTTTAAGGATAATTCTAGATCACTGGCAGCTGAAAGCACATGCAGCAATGATGTGACAAAGAAAGGGGTGATCCTTCATGAGTTTCATAAGAATGATGGGCAAGCCAAAATACATATACAGGAGGATATAGCCATCAAAATTTTGCAAGGGCTGAGACAGAGAGAATTATAGAATCCCTGGTGTGGAAACAGGCCCTTCAGCCCAAGTCCACACTAGCCCTCTGAAGAGTATCCCATCAAACCCATTCCTCTACCCTGCTACTCTACATTTACCCCTGACTAATGCACCTAACCTATATATCCATGAACACTGTGGCCAATTCACCTAACCTGCACATCTATGGACTGTTGAAGGAAACTGGAACACCCAGAGGAAACCCACATAGACAGTCACCCAAGGCTGGAATCGAACCCGAGTCCCCGGCGCTGAGAGGATAGTTACTGGAAGTCTGCTTAGAAAAGCCCTGGAATTGTGGTGATCAAGTTTGCAAAGCTGAATAGGCTGTGGCTGTTTTCCTGGAGCGTCAGAGGCTAACAGGTGACCTTAGAGGTTTATAGAATCATGTTTTGGAGATGCCGGTGTTGGACTGGGGTGTACAAAGTTAAAAATCACACAACACCAGGTTATAATCCAACAGGTTTAATTGGAAGCACACTAGCTTTCGGAGTGCCTCTCCTTCATCAGGTTGTTGGCAGGAGGGCCATAGATAAGGTAAATAGACAAAGTTTTTCCCCTGGTTTGAGGGAGTCCAGAACAAGAGGGCATAGGTTTAGGTTGAGAGGAGAAAGATATAACAGGGACCTAAGGGGCAATGTTTTCACGCAGAGGGCACGTATAGAACGAGTTAACAGAGAAAGTAATGGAGACTGGTACAATTGCAGCATTTAAAAGGCAACTGGCTATGACTCTATGGTTTGGTATTTGAATATAAGGGTTTGGAGGGATGTGG